>NW_027285066.1:62500-100000 GCF_040894005.1 Engystomops pustulosus
AGTAGGAGCTCCGACTTCCAAAGTGATGACGTCAGCGGGAGCAGCCGCTCGGCCGTATCCGGCGGCATGTCACTGTTCCCCGGCCAGACTTGGCGGCAAGTCCCGGGGACGAACAAGCCCATGGAAGTAGGGGCTCAGCGGGAGCAGCCAGTTGGCCTATCCGGCCACATGTCACTGTCCCCCGGCCAGACTTGGCGGCAAGTCCCGGGGAGGAACAAGCCCATGGAAGTAGGAGCTCCGACTTCCAAAGTGATGACGTCAGCGGGAGCAGCCGCTCGGCCGTATCCGGCGGCATGTCACTGTTCCCCGGCCAGACTTGGCGGCAAGTCCCGGGGACGAACAAGCCCATGGAAGTAGGGGCTCAGCGGGAGCAGCCAGTTGGCCTATCCGGCCACATGTCACTGTCCCCCGGCCAGACTTGGCGGCAAGTCCCGGGGAGGAACAAGCCCATGGAAGTAGGAGCTCCGACTTCCAAAGTGATGACGTCAGCGGGAGCAGCCGCTCGGCCGTATCCGGCGGCATGTCACTGTTCCCCGGCCAGACTTGGCGGCAAGTCCCGGGGACGAACAAGCCCATGGAAGTAGGGGCTCAGCGGGAGCAGCCAGTTGGCCTATCCGGCCACATGTCACTGTCCCCCGGCCAGACTTGGCGGCAAGTCCCGGGGAGGAACAAGCCCATGGAAGTAGGAGCTCCGACTTCCAAAGTGATGACGTCAGCGGGAGCAGCCGCTCGGCCGTATCCGGCGGCATGTCACTGTTCCCCGGCCAGACTTGGCGGCAAGTCCCGGGGACGAACAAGCCCATGGAAGTAGGGGCTCAGCGGGAGCAGCCAGTTGGCCTATCCGGCCACATGTCACTGTCCCCCGGCCAGACTTGGCGGCAAGTCCCGGGGAGGAACAAGCCCATGGAAGTAGGAGCTCCTACTTCCAAAGCGATGACGTCAGCGGGAGCAGCCGCTCGGCCGTATCCGGCGGCATGTCACTGTTCCCCGGCCAGACTTGGCGGCAAGTCCCGGGGGACGAACAAGCCCATGGAAGTAGGGGCTCAGCGGGAGCAGCCAGTTGGCCTATCCGGCCACATGTCACTGTCCCCCGGCCAGACTTGGCGGCAAGTCCCGGGGAGGAACAAGCCCATGGAAGTAGGAGCTCCTACTTCCAAAGCGATGACGTCAGCGGGAGAAGCCGCTCGGCCTATCCGGCCACATGTCACCGTCCCCCGGCCACACTTGGCTATAGGTCCCGGGGAGGAATAATGCCCATGGAAGTAGGAGCTCCTACTTCCAAAGGGGCAAGTCAGCGGGAGCAGCCACTTGGCCTATTCGGCCAAGTTTCACTGTTCCCCGGCCACACTTGGCTGTAGGTCCCGGAGAGGAATAATGCCCATGGAAGTAAGAGCTCCTACCTCCAAAGGGGCAAGTCAGCGGGAGAAGCCACTTGGCCTATCCGGCCACATGTCACTGTCCCCCGGCCAAGCTTGGCTGTAGGTCCCGGGGAGGAATAATGCCCATGGAAGTAGGAGCTCCTACTTCCAAAGGGGCAAGTCAGCGGAAGAAGCCACTAGTTCTATCCGGCCAAGAGTCACTGTTCCCCGGCCTTACTTGGCAGTAGGTCCCGGGGAGGAATAATGCCCATGGAAGTAGGAGCTCCTACTTCCAAAGGGGCAAGTCAGCGGGAGAAGCCACTTGGCCTATCCGGCCAAGAGTCACTGTTCCCCGGCCACTCTTGGCAGTAGGTCCCGGGGAGGAATAATGCCCATGGAAGTAGGAGCTCCTACTTCCAAAGGGGCAAGTCAGCGGGAGAAGCCACTAGTTCTATCCGGCCAAGAGTCACTGTTCCCCGGCTACACTTGGCAGTAGGTCCCGGGGAGGAATAATGCCCATGGAAGTAGGAGCTACTACCTCCAAAGGGTGAAGACACTTGGCTCTAAGTCCCCGAGAGGTATACTGCCCATGGGAGTAAGAGCTCCTACTTCCAAAGGGGCAAGTCAGCGGGAGAAGCCACTTGGCCTACCCGGCCAAGAGTCACTGTTCCCCGGCCACACTTGGCAGTAGGTCCCGGGGAGGAATAATGCCCATGGAAGTAGGAGCTCCTACTTCCAAAGGGGCAAGTCAGCGGGAGAAGCCACTTGGCCTACCCGGCCAAGAGTCACTGTTCCCCGGCCACACTTGGCAGTAGGTCCCGGGGAGGAATAATGCCCATGGAAGTAGGAGCTCCTACTTCCAAAGGGGCAAGTCAGCGGGAGAAGCCACTTGGCCTATCCGGCCACATGTCACTGTCCCCCGGCCACACTTGGCTGTAGGTCCCGGGGTGGAATAATGCCCATGGAAGTAGGAGCTCCTACTTCCAAAGGGGCAAGTCAGCGGGAGCAGCCACTTGGCCTATCCGGCCAAGTGTCACTGTTCCCCGGCCACACTTGGCTGTAGGTCCCGGAGAGGAATAATGCCCATGGAAGTAAGAGCTCCTACCTCCAAAGGGTGAAGACACTTGGCTCTAAGTCCCCGAGAGGTATACTGCCCATGGAAGTGAGAGCTCCTACTTCCAAAGGGGCAAGTCAGCGGGAGAAGCCACTTGGCCTATCCGGCCAAGAGTCACTGTTCCCCGGCCACACTTGGCAGTAGGTCCCGGGGAGGAATAATGCCCATGGAAGTAAGAGCTCCTACTTCCATAGGGGCAAGTCAGCGGGAGAAGCCACTTGGCCTATCCGGCCAAGAGTCACTGTTCCCCGGCCACACTTGGCAGTAGGTCCCGGGGAGGAATAATGCCCATGGAAGTAGGAGCTCCTACTTCCAAAGGGGCAAGTCAGCGGGAGAAGCCACTTGGCCTATCCGGCCACATGTCACTGTCCCCCGGCCACTCTTGGCTGTAGGTCCCGGGGAGGAATAATGCCCATGGAAGTAGGAGCTCCTACTTCCAAA
This sequence comes from Engystomops pustulosus, assembly GCF_040894005.1. NCBI lineage: Eukaryota > Metazoa > Chordata > Amphibia > Anura > Leptodactylidae > Engystomops > Engystomops pustulosus. The sequence goes on from NW_027285066.1 coordinate 65,414, forward strand.
GGGGCAAGTCAGCGGGAGAAGCCACTTGGACTATCCGGCCAAGAGTCACTGTTCCCCGGCCACACTTGGCAGTATGTCCCGGGGAGGAATAATGCCCATGGAAGTGGGAGCTCCTACTTCCAAAGGGGCAAGTCGGCGGGAGAAGCCACTTGGCCTATCCGGCCAAGAGTCACTGTTCCCCGGCCACACTTGGCAGTAGGTCCCGGGGAGGAATAATGCCCATGGAAGTAAGAGCTCCTACTTCCAAAGGGGCAAGTCAGCGGGAGAAGCCACTTGGCCTATCCGGCCAAGAGTCACTGTTCCCCGGCCACACTTGGCAGTAGGTCCCGGGGAGGAATAATGCCCATGGAAGTAAGAGCTCCTACTTCAATAGGGGCAAGTCAGCGGGAGAAGCCACTTGGCCTATCCGGCCAAGAGTCACTGTTCCCCGGCCACACTTGGCAGTAGGTCCCGGGGAGGAATAATGCCCATGGAAGTAGGAGCTCCTACCTCCAAAGGGTGAAGACACTTGGCTCTAAGTCCCCGAGAGGTATAATGCCCATGGAAGTAAGAGCTCCTACTTCCAAAGGGGCAAGTCAGCGGGAGAAGCCACTTGGCCTATCCGGCCAAGAGTCACTGTTCCCCGGCCACACTTGGCTGTAGGTCCCGGGGAGGAATAATGCCCATGGAAGTAGGAGCTCCTACTTCCAAAGGGGCAAGTCAGCGGGAGAAGAGCCACTTGGCCTATCCGGCCAAGAGTCACTGTTCCCCGGCCACACTTGGCAGTAGGTCCCGGGGAGGAATAATGCCCATGGAAGTAGGAGCTACTACCTCCAAAGGGTGAAGACACTTGGCTCTAAGTCCCCGAGAGGTATACTGCCCATGGGAGTAAGAGCTCCTACTTCCAAAGGGGCAAGTCAGCGGGAGAAGCCACTTGGCCTATCCGGCCAAGAGTCACTGTTCCCCGGCCACACTTGGCAGTAGGTCCCGGAGAGGAATAATGCCCATGGAAGTAGGAGCTCCTACTTCCAAAGGGGCAAGTCAGCGGGAGAAGCCACTTGGCCTACCCGGCCAAGAGTCACTGTTCCCCGGCCACACTTGGCAGTAGGTCCCGGGGAGGAATAATGCCCATGGAAGTAGGAGCTCCTACTTCCAAAGGGGCAAGTCAGCGGGAGAAGCCACTTGGCCTATCCGGCCACATGTCACTGTCCCCCGTCCACACTTGGCTGTAGGTCCCGGGGTGGAATAATGCCCATGGAAGTAGGAGCTCCTACTTCAAAAGGGGCAAGTCAGCGGGAGCAGCCACTTGGCCTACCCGGCCAAGTGTCACTGTTCCCCGGCCACACTTGGCTGTAAGTCCCGGAGAGGAATAATGCCCATGGAAGTAAGAGCTCCTACCTCCAAAGGGCGAAGACACTTGGCTCTAAGTCCCCGAGAGGTATACTGCCCATGGAAGTGAGAGCTCCTACTTCCAAAGGGGCAAGTCAGCGGGAGAAGCCACTTGGCCTATCCGGCCAAGAGTCACTGTTCCCCGGCCACTCTTGGCTGTAGGTCCCGGGGAGGAATAATGCCCATGGAAGTAGGAGCTACTACCTTCAAAGGGGCAAGTCAGCGGGAGAAGCCACTTGGCTTATCCGGCCAAGAGTCACTGTTCCCCGGCCACAATTTGCAGTATGTCCCGGGGAGGAATAATGCCCATGGAAGTAGGAGCTACTACCTCCAAAGGGTGAAGACACTTGGCTCTAAGTCCCCGAGTGGTATACTGCCCATGGAAGTAAGAGCTCCTACTTCCATAGGGGCAAGTCAGCGGGAGAAGCCACTTGGCCTATCCGGCCAAGAGTCACTGTTCCCCGGCCACACTTGGCAGTAGGTCCCGGGGAGGAATAATGCCCATGGAAGTAGGAGCTCCTACTTCCAAAGGGGCAAGTCAGCGGGAGAAGCCACTTGGCCTATCCGGCCAAGAGTCACTGTTCCCCGGCCACTCTTGGCTGTAGGTCCCGGGGAGGAATAATGCCCATGGAAGTAGGAGCTACTACCTCCAAAGGGGCAAGTCAGCGGGAGAAGCCACTTGGCCTATCCGGCAAAGAGTCACTGTTCCCCGGCCACACTTGGCAGTATGTCCCGGGGAGGAATAATGCCCATGGAAGTAGGAGCTACTACCTCCAAAGGGGCAAGTCAGCGGGAGAAGCCACTTGGCCTATCCGGCAAAGAGTCACTGTTCCCCGGCCACACTTGGCTGTAGGTCGAGGGGAGGAATAATGCCCATGGAAGTAGGAGCTCCTACTTCCAAAGGGGCAAGTCAGCGGGAGAAGCCACTTGGCCTATCCGGCAAAGAGTCACTGTTCCCCGGCCACACTTGGCTGTAGGTCCCGGGGAGGAATAATGCCCATGGAAGTAGGAGCTCCTACTTCCAAAGGGGCAAGTCAGCGGGAGAAGCCACTTGGCCTATCCGGCCAAGAGTCACTGTTCCCCGGCCACACTTGGCAGGAGGTCCCGGGGAGGAATAATGCCCATGGAAGTAGGAGCTCCTACTTCCAAAGGGTCAAGTCAGCGGGAGAAGCCACTTCGCCTACCCGGCCAAGTGTCACTGTCCCCCGGCCACACTTGGCAGTAGGTCCCGGGGAGGAATAATGCCCATGGAAGTAGGAGCTCCTACTTCCAAAGGGGCAAGTCAGCGGGAGAAGCCACTTCGCCTACCCGGCCGAGTGTCACTGTCCCCCGGCCAGACTTGGCGGCAAGTCCCCGGGAGGAATAATGCCCATGGAAGTAGGAGCTCCTACTTCCAAAGGGGCAAGTCAGCGGGAGAAGCCACTTGGCCTATCCGGCCACATGTCACTGTCCCCCGGCCAGACTTGGCGGCAAGTCCCGGGGAGGAATAATGCCCATGGAAGTAGGAGCTCCTACTTCCAAAGGGTCAAGTCAGCGGGAGAAGCCACCTCGCCTACCCGGCCAAGTGTCACTGTCCCCCGGCCACTCTTGGCTGTAGGTCCCGGGGAGGAATAATGCCCATGGAAGTAGGAGCTCCTACTTCCAAAGGGGCAAGTCAGCGGGAGAAGCCACTTGGCCTATCCGGCCACATGTCACTGTCCCCCGGCCACACTTGGCAGTAGGTCCCGGGGAGGAATAATGCCCATGGAAGTAGGAGCTCCTACTTCCAAAGGGGCAAGTCAGCGGGAGAAGCCACTTGGCCTATCCGGCCAAGAGTCACTGTTCCCCGGCCACACTTGGCAGTAGGTCCCGGGGAGGAATAATGCCCATGGAAGTAGGAGCTACTACCTCCAAAGGGGCAAGTCAGCGGGAGAAGCCACTTGGCCTATCCGGCCAAGAGTCACTGTTCCCCGGCCACACTTGGCAGTAGGTCCCGGGGAGGAATAATGCCCATGGAAGTGGGAGCTCCTACTTCCAAAGGGGCAAGTCAGCGGGAGAAGCCACTTGGCCTATCCGGCCAAGAGTCACTGTTCCCCGGCCACACTTGGCAGTAGGTCCCGGGGAGGAATAATGCCCATGGAAGTAGGAGCTCCTACTTCCAAAGAAAGGGGCAAGTCAGCGGGAGAAGCCACTTGGCCTATCCGGCCACATGTCACTGTTCCCCGGCCACACTTGGCAGTAGGTCCCGGGGAGGAATAATGCCCATGGAAGTAGGAGCTCCTACTTCCAAAGGGGCAAGTCAGCGGGAGAAGCCACTAGTTCTATCCGGCCAAGAGTCACTGTTCCCCGGCCACACTTGGCAGTAGGTCCCGGGGAGGAATAATGCCCATGGAAGTAGGAGCTCCTACTTCCAAAGGGGCAAGTCAGCGGGAGAAGCCACTTCGCCTACCCGGCCAAGTGTCACTGTCCCCCGGCCAGACTTGGCGGCAAGTCCCGGGGAGGAATAATGCCCATGGAAGTAGGAGCTCCTACTTCCAAAGGGGCAAGTCAGCGGGAGAAGCCACTTGGCCTATCCGGCCAAGAGTCACTGTTCCCCGGCCACACTTGGCAGGAGGTCCCGGGGAGGAATAATGCCCATGGAAGTAGGAGCTCCTACTTCCAAAGGGGCAAGTCAGCGGGAGAAGCCACTTGGCCTATCCGGCCAAGAGTCACTGTTCCCCGGCCACACTTGGCAGTAGGTCCCGGGGAGGAATAATGCCCATGGAAGTAGGAGCTCCTACTTCCAAAGGGGCAAGTCAGCGGGAGAAGCCACTTGGCCTAACCGGCCAAGAGTCACTGTTCCCCGGCCACACTTGGCAGTAGGTCCCGGGGAGGAATAATGCCCATGGAAGTAGGAGCTCCTACTTCCAAAGAAAGGGGCAAGTCAGCGGGAGAAGCCACTTGGCCTATCCGGCCACATGTCACTGTTCCCCGGCCACACTTGGCAGTAGGTCCCGGGGAGGAATAATGCCCATGGAAGTAGGAGCTCCTACTTCCAAAGGGGCAAGTCAGCGGGAGAAGCCACTAGTTCTATCCGGCCAAGAGTCACTGTTCCCCGGCCACACTTGGCAGTAGGTCCCGGGGAGGAATAATGCCCATGGAAGTAGGAGCTCACTTGGCTCTAAGTCTTCGAGAGGTATAATGCCCATGGAAGTAAGAGCTCCTACTTCCAAAGGGGCAAGTCAGCGGGAGAAGCCACTTCGCCTACCCGGCCAAGTGTCACTGTCCCCCGGCCAGACTTGGCGGCAAGTCCCGGGGAGGAATAATGCCCATGGAAGTAGGAGCTCCTACTTCCAAAGGGGCAAGTCAGCGGGAGAAGCCACTTCGCCTACCCGGCCAAGTGTCACTGTCCCCCGGCCAGACTTGGCGGCAAGTCCCGGGGAGGAATAATGCCCATGGAAGTAGGAGCTCCTACTTCCAAAGGGGCAAGTCAGCGGGAGAAGCCACTTCGCCTACCCGGCCAAGTGTCACTGTCCCCCGGCCAGACTTGGCGGCAAGTCCCGGGGAGGAATAATGCCCATGGAAGTAGGAGCTCACTTGGCTCTAAGTCTTCGAGAGGTATAATGCCCATGGAAGTAAGAGCTCCTACTTCCAAAGGGGCAAGTCAGCGGGAGAAGCCACTTCGCCTACCCGGCCAAGTGTCACTGTCCCCCGGCCAGACTTGGCGGCAAGTCCCGGGGAGGAATAATGCCCATGGAAGTAGGAGCTCCTACTTCCAAAGGGGCAAGTCAGCGGGAGAAGCCACTTCGCCTACCCGGCCAAGTGTCACTGTCCCCCGGCCAGACTTGGCGGCAAGTCCCGGGGAGGAATAATGCCCATGGAAGTAGGAGCTCCTCCTTCCAAAGGGGCAAGTCAGCGGGAGAAGCCACTTCGCCTACCCGGCCAAGTGTCACTGTCCCCCGGCCAGACTTGGCGGCAAGTCCCGGGGAGGAATAATGCCCATGGAAGTAGGAGCTCCTACTTCCAAAGGGGCAAGTCAGCGGGAGAAGCCACTTCGCCTACCCGGCCAAGTGTCACTGTCCCCCGGCCAGACTTGGCGGCAAGTCCCGGGGAGGAATAATGCCCATGGAAGTAGGAGCTCCTACTTCCAAAGGGGCAAGTCAGCGGGAGAAGCCACTTCGCCTACCCGGCCAAGTGTCACTGTCCCCCGGCCAGACTTGGCGGCAAGTCCCGGGGAGGAATAATGCCCATGGAAGTAGGAGCTCACTTGGCTCTAAGTCTTCGAGAGGTATAATGCCCATGGAAGTAAGAGCTCCTACTTCCAAAGGGGCAAGTCAGCGGGAGAAGCCACTTCGCCTACCCGGCCAAGTGTCACTGTCCCCCGGCCAGACTTGGCGGCAAGTCCCGGGGAGGAATAATGCCCATGGAAGTAGGAGCTCCTACTTCCAAAGGGGCAAGTCAGCGGGAGAAGCCACTTCGCCTACCCGGCCAAGTGTCACTGTCCCCCGGCCAGACTTGGCGGCAAGTCCCGGGGAGGAATAATGCCCATGGAAGTAGGAGCTCCTACTTCCAAAGGGGCAAGTCAGCGGGAGAAGCCACTTCGCCTACCCGGCCAAGTGTCACTGTCCCCCGGCCAGACTTGGCGGCAAGTCCCGGGGAGGAATAATGCCCATGGAAGTAGGAGCTCACTTGGCTCTAAGTCTTCGAGAGGTATAATGCCCATGGAAGTAAGAGCTCCTACTTCCAAAGGGGCAAGTCAGCGGGAGAAGCCACTTCGCCTACCCGGCCAAGTGTCACTGTCCCCCGGCCAGACTTGGCGGCAAGTCCCGGGGAGGAATAATGCCCATGGAAGTAGGAGCTCCTACTTCCAAAGGGGCAAGTCAGCGGGAGAAGCCACTTCGCCTACACGGCCAAGTGTCACTGTCCCCCGGCCAGACTTGGCGGCAAGTCCCGGGGAGGAATAATGCCCATGGAAGTAGGAGCTCCTACTTCCAAAGGGGCAAGTCAGCGGGAGAAGCCACTTCGCCTACCCGGCCAAGTGTCACTGTCCCCCGGCCAGACTTGGCGGCAAGTCCCGGGGAGGAATAATGCCCATGGAAGTAGGAGCTCCTACTTCCAAAGGGGCAAGTCAGCGGGAGAAGCCACTTCGCCTACCCGGCCAAGTGTCACTGTCCCCCGGCCAGACTTGGCGGCAAGTCCCGGGGAGGAATAATGCCCATGGAAGTAGGAGCTCCTCCTTCCAAAGGGGCAAGTCAGCGGGAGAAGCCACTTCGCCTACCCGGCCAAGTGTCACTGTCCCCCGGCCAGACTTGGCGGCAAGTCCCGGGGAGGAATAATGCCCATGGAAGTAGGAGCTCACTTGGCTCTAAGTCTTCGAGAGGTATAATGCCCATGGAAGTAAGAGCTCCTACTTCCAAAGGGGCAAGTCAGCGGGAGAAGCCACTTCGCCTACCCGGCCAAGTGTCACTGTCCCCCGGCCAGACTTGGCGGCAAGTCCCGGGGAGGAATAATGCCCATGGAAGTAGGAGCTCCTACTTCCAAAGGGGCAAGTCAGCGGGAGAAGCCACTTCGCCTACCCGGCCAAGTGTCACTGTCCCCCGGCCAGACTTGGCGGCAAGTCCCGGGGAGGAATAATGCCCATGGAAGTAGGAGCTCCTACTTCCAAAGGGGCAAGTCAGCGGGAGAAGCCACTTCGCCTACCCGGCCAAGTGTCACTGTCCCCCGGCCAGACTTGGCGGCAAGTCCCGGGGAGGAATAATGCCCATGGAAGTAGGAGCTCACTTGGCTCTAAGTCTTCGAGAGGTATAATGCCCATGGAAGTAAGAGCTCCTACTTCCAAAGGGGCAAGTCAGCGGGAGAAGCCACTTCGCCTACCCGGCCAAGTGTCACTGTCCCCCGGCCAGACTTGGCGGCAAGTCCCGGGGAGGAATAATGCCCCATGGAGCTCGGGCAGACTAGAAGTAACCTCGTCTGCCCGCTGGAGGGCGCCCTTCCCGGAGCGGAGGGGACCCCCTTGGCCACAAAGTGCAAGCCGAGTTTGGAGCTCGAAACCCGGCCACGCTTGGTCGTAGGTCCCGGTGAGGAACATGGCCATGGAAGTCGGAGCTCAAACCTCCAAATTGACCTCAGCGGGAGCACTTGCTGAGGCTGCCCGGGCATGGGTTACTGTTCCCCGGGCACACTTGGTCGTAGGTCCAAGTGTGGAACGTGTCCATGGAAGTTGAAGTGAAGAGAACCGCGAAAGGGAGTTTTTGCGCGAAGCCGCGGCCGAGGAGGGCTCACCGATCCCGGCGTGATTTCTGCCAGGCCCGGTACCCAAACCGAACTCCGCATGGTGGCTGGATCCGCGACCCTGGAACCCTGGGCCGGGAGCCTAGGGGCGAGAGGGGCCCCATGGAGCTCGGGCAGACTAGAAGTACCCTCGTCTGCCCGCTGGAGGGCGCCCTTCCCGGAGCGGAGGGGACCCCCCAAGCGACCAAGTGCAAGCCGAGTTTGGAGCTCGAAACCCGGCCACACTTGGTAGTTGGTCCCGGTGAGGAACATGCCCATGGAAGTAAGAGCTCAGCGGGAGCAGCCACTCAGGCTACCCGGCAATGTGTCACTGTCCCCCGGCCAAGACTTGGCGGCAAGTCCCGGGGAGGAATAGTGCCCATGGAAGTAGCTCAGCGGGAGCAGCTGCTGAGGCTACCCGGGAATGTGTCACTGTCCCCCGGCCAGACTTGGCGGCAGGTCCCGGGGAGGAATAGTGCTCATGGAAGTAGCTCAGCGGGAGCAGCTGCTGAGGCTACCCGGGAATGTGTCACTGTCCCTGGGCAACACTTGGTCGTTGGTTCCTGATGAGGAACATGCCCATGGAAGTAAGAGTTCAGCGGGAGAAGCCGCTCAAGCTACCCGGGAATGTGTCACTGTCCCCCGGCCAGACTTGGCGGCAGGTCCCGGGGAGGAACAGTGCCCATGGAAGTCGGAGCTCCAACCTCCAAGTTGACCTCAGCGGGAGCACTTGCTGAGGCTACCCGGGCATGGGCGACTGTTCCCCGGCCACACTTGGTCGGAGGTCCCAATGTGGAACATGCCCATGGAAGTTGAAGGGAAGAGAACCGCGAAAGGGAGTTTGGAGGCTGAGCCGCGGCCGAGGAGGTCTCACCGATCCCGGCGTGATTCCAGCCAGGCCCGGTACCCTATACCGAACTCGGCAGGGTGGCTGTATCCGGGACCCTGGAACCCTGGGCGGGGAGCCTAGGGGCGAGAGGGGCCCCATGGAGCTCGGGCAGACTAGAAGTACCCTCGTCTGCCCGCTGGAGGGCGCCCTTCCCGGAGCGGAGGGGACCCCCAAGCGACCAAGTGCAAGCCGAGTTTGGAGCTCGAAACCCGGCCACACTTGGTAGTATGTCCCGGTGAGGAACATGCCCATGGAAGTAAGAGCTCAGCGGGAGCAGCCACTCAGGCTACCCGGGAATGTGTCACTGTCCCCCGGCCAAGACTTGGCGGCAAGTCCCGGGGAGGAATAGTGCCCATGGAAGTAGCTCAGCGGGAGCAGCCGCTCAGGCTACCCGGGAATGTGTCACTGTCCCCCGGCCAGACTTGGCGGCAGGTCCCGGGGAGGAATAGTGCTCATGGAAGTAGCTCAGCGGGAGCAGCTGCTGAAGATACCCGGGAATGTGTCACTGTCCCTGGGCCACACTTGGTCGTTGGTTCCTGATGAGGAACATGCCCATGGAAGTAAGAGTTCAGCGGGAGAAGCCGCTCATGCTACCCGGGAATGTGTCACTGTCCCCCGGCCAGACTTGGCGGCAGGTCCCGGGGAGGAATAGTGCCCATGGAAGTCGGAGCTCCAACCTCCAAGTTGACCTCAGCGGGAGCACTTGCTGAGGCTACCCGGGCATGGGTGACTGTTCCCCGGCCACACTTGGTCGGAGGTCCCGGTGTGGAACATGCCCATGGAAGTTGAAGGGAAGAGAACCGCGAAAGGGAGTTTGGAGGCTGAGCCGCGGCCGAGGAGGTCTCACCGATCCCGGCGTGATTCCAGCCAGGCCCGGTACCCTATACCGAACTCGGCAGGGTGGCTGTATCCGGGACCCTGGAACCCTGGGCGGGGAGCCTAGGGGCGAGAGGGGCCCCATGGAGCTCGGGCAGACTAGAAGTACCCTCGTCTGCCCGCTGGAGGGCGCCCTTCCCGGAGCGGAGGGGACCCCCCAAGCGACCAAGTGCAAGCCGAGTTTGGAGCTCGAAACCCGGCCACACTTGGTAGTATGTCCCGGTGAGGAACATGCCCATGGAAGTAAGAGCTCAGCGGGAGCAGCCACTCAGGCTACCCGGGAATGTGTCACTGTCCCCCGGCCAGACTTGGCGGCAGGTCCCGGGGAGGAATAGTGCCCATGGAAGTAGCCCAGCGGGAGCAGCCGCTCAGGCTACCCGGGAATGTGTCACTGTCCCCCGGCCAGACTTGGCGGCAGGTCCCGGGGAGGAATAGTGCTCATGGAAGTAGCTCAGCGGGAGCAGCTGCTGAGGCTACCCGGGAATGTGTCACTGTCCCTGGGCCACACTTGGTCGTTGGTTCCTGATGAGGAACATGCCCATGGAAGTAAGAGTTCAGCGGGAGAAGCCGCTCAAGCTACCCGGGAATGTGTCACTGTCCCCCGGCCAGACTTGGCGGCAGGTCCCGGGGAGGAACAGTGCCCATGGAAGTCGGAGCTCCAACCTCCAAGTTGACCTCAGCGGGAGCACTTGCTGAGGCTACCCGGGCATGGGCGACTGTTCCCCGGCCACACTTGGTCGGAGGTCCCGGTGTGGAACATGCCCATGGAAGTTGAAGGGAAGAGAACCGCGAAAGGGAGTTTGGAGGCTGAGCCGCGGCCGAGGAGGTCTCACCGATCCCGGCGTGATTCCAGCCAGGCCCGGTACCCTATACCGAACTCGACAGGGTGGCTGTATCCGGGACCCTGGAACCCTGGGCGGGGAGCCTAGGGGCGAGAGGGGCCCCATGGAGCTCGGGCAGACTAGAAGTACCCTCGTCTGCCCGCTGGAGGGCGCCCTTCCCGGAGCGGAGGGGACCCCCCAAGCGACCAAGTGCAAGCCGAGTTTGGAGCTCGAAACCCGGCCACACTTGGTAGTATGTCCCGGTGAGGAACATGCCCATGGAAGTAAGAGCTCAGCGGGAGCAGCCACTCAGGCTACCCGGGAATGTGTCACTGTCCCCCGGCCAAGACTTGGCGGCAAGTCCCGGGGAGGAATAGTTCCCATGGAAGTAGCTCAGCGGGAGCAGCCACTCAGGCTACCCGGGAATGTGTCACTGTCCCCCGGCCAGACTTGGCGGCAGGTCCCGGGGAGGAATAGTGCTCATGGAAGTAGCTCAGCGGGAGCAGCCACTCAGGCTACCCGGGAATGTGTCACTGTCCCTCGGCCACACTTGGTCGTTGATTCCTGATGAGGAACATGCCCATGGAACTAAAGAGTGCAGCGGGAGCAGCCGCTCAGGCTACCCGGGAATGTGTCACTGTCCCCCGGCCAGACTTGGCGGCAGGCCCCGGGGAGGAATAGTGCCCATGGAAGTCGGAGCTCCAACCTCCAAGTTGACCTCAGCGGGAGCAGCCGCTGAGGCTACCCGGGCATGGGTGACTGTTCCCCGGCCACACTTGGTCGGAGGTCCCGGTGTGGAACATGCCCATGGAAGTTGAAGGGAAGAGAACCGCGAAAGGGAGTTTGGAGGCTGAGCCGCGGCCGAGGAGGTCTCACCGATCCCGGCGTGATTCCAGCCAGGCCCGGTACCCTATACCGAACTCGACAGGGTGGCTGTATCCGGGACCCTGGAACCCTGGGCGGGGAGCCTAGGGGCGAGAGGGGCCCCATGGAGCTCGGGCAGACTAGAAGTACCCTCGTCTGCCCGCTGGAGGGCGCCCTTCCCGGAGCGGAGGGGACCCCCCAAGCGACCAAGTGCAAGCCGAGTTTGGAGCTCGAAACCCGGCCACACTTGGTAGTATGTCCCGGTGAGGAACATGCCCATGGAAGTAAGAGCTCAGCGGGAGCAGCCACTCAGGCTACCCGGGAATGTGTCACTGTCCCCCGGCCAAGACTTGGCGGCAAGTCCCGGGGAGGAATAGTTCCCATGGAAGTAGCTCAGCGGGAGCAGCCACTCAGGCTACCCGGGAATGTGTCACTGTCCCCCGGCCAGACTTGGCGGCAGGTCCCGGGGAGGAATAGTGCTCATGGAAGTAGCTCAGCGGGAGCAGCCACTCAGGCTACCCGGGAATGTGTCACTGTCCCTCGGCCACACTTGGTCGTTGATTCCTGATGAGGAACATGCCCATGGAACTAAAGAGTGCAGCGGGAGCAGCCGCTCAGGCTACCCGGGAATGTGTCACTGTCCCCCGGCCAGACTTGGCGGCAGGTCCCGGGGAGGAATAGTGCCCATGGAAGTCGGAGCTCCAACCTCCAAGTTGACCTCAGCGGGAGCAGCCGCTGAGGCTACCCGGGCATGGGTGACTGTTCCCCGGCCACACTTGGTCGGAGGTCCCGGTGTGGAACATGCCCATGGAAGTTGAAGGGAAGAGAACCGCGAAAGGGAGTTTGGAGGCTGAGCCGCGGCCGAGGAGGTCTCACCGATCCCGGCGTGATTCCAGCCAGGCCCGGTACCCTATACCGAACTCGACAGGGTGGCTGTATCCGGGACCCTGGAACCCTGGGCGGGGAGCCTAGGGGCGAGAGGGGCCCCATGGAGCTCGGGCAGACTAGAAGTACCCTCGTCTGCCCGCTGGAGGGCGCCCTTCCCGGAGCGGAGGGGACCCCCCAAGCGACCAAGTGCAAGCCGAGTTTGGAGCTCGAAACCCGGCCACACTTGGTAGTATGTCCCGGTGAGGAACATGCCCATGGAAGTAAGAGCTCAGCGGGAGCAGCCACTCAGGCTACCCGGGAATGTGTCACTGTCCCCCGGCCAGACTTGGCGGCAGGTCCCGGGGAGGAATAGTGCCCATGGAAGTAGCCCAGCGGGAGCAGCCGCTCAGGCTACCCGGGAATGTGTCACTGTCCCCCGGCCAGACTTGGCGGCAGGTCCCGGGGAGGAATAGTGCTCATGGAAGTAGCTCAGCGGGAGCAGCTGCTGAGGCTACCTGGGAATGTGTCACTGTCCCTGGGCCACACTTGGTCGTTGGTTCCTGATGAGGAACATGCCCATGGAAGTAAGAGTTCAGCGGGAGAAGCCGCTCATGCTACCCGGGAATGTGTCACTGTCCCCCGGCCAGACTTGGCGGCAGGTCCCGGGGAGGAATAGTGCCCATGGAAGTCGGAGCTCCAACCTCCAAGTTGACCTCAGCGGGAGCACTTGCTGAGGCTACCCGGGCATGGGTGACTGTTCCCCGGCCACACTTGGTCGGAGGTCCCGGTGTGGAACATGCCCATGGAAGTTGAAGGGAAGAGAACCGCGAAAGGGAGTTTGGAGGCTGAGCCGCGGCCGAGGAGGTCTCACCGATCCCGGCGTGATTCCAGCCAGGCCCGGTACCCTATACCGAACTCGGCAGGGTGGCTGTATCCGGGACCCTGGAACCCTGGGCGGGGAGCCTAGGGGCGAGAGGGGCCCCATGGAGCTCGGGCAGACTAGAAGTACCCTCGTCTGCCCGCTGGAGGGCGCCCTTCCCGGAGCGGAGGGGACCCCCAAGCGACCAAGTGCAAGCCGAGTTTGGAGCTCGAAACCCGGCCACACTTGGTAGTATGTCCCGGTGAGGAACATGCCCATGGAAGTAAGAGCTCAGCGGGAGCAGCCACTCAGGCTACCCGGCAATGTGTCACTGTCCCCCGGCCAAGACTTGGCGGCAAGTCCCGGGGAGGAATAGTGCCCATGGAAGTAGCTCAGCGGGAGAAGCCGCTCAGGCTACCCGGGAATGTGTCACTGTCCCCCGGCCAGACTTGGCGGCAGGTCCCGGGGAGGAATAGTGCTCATGGAAGTAGCTCAGCGGGAGCAGCTGCTGAGGCTACCCGGGAATGTGTCACTGTCCCTGGGCCACACTTGGTCGTTGGTTCCTGATGAGGAACATGCCCATGGAAGTAAGAGTTCAGCGGGAGAAGCCGCTCAAGCTACCCGGGAATGTGTCACTGTCCCCCGGCCAGACTTGGCGGCAGGTCCCGGGGAGGAACAGTGCCCATGGAAGTCGGAGCTCCAACCTCCAAGTTGACCTCAGCGGGAGCACTTGCTGAGGCTACCCGGGCATGGGCGACTGTTCCCCGGCCACACTTGGTCGGAGGTCCCGGTGTGGAACATGCCCATGGAAGTTGAAGGGAAGAGAACCGCGAAAGGGAGTTTGGAGGCTGAGCCGCGGCCGAGGAGGTCTCACCGATCCCGGCGTGATTCCAGCCAGGCCCGGTACCCTATACCGAACTCGACAGGGTGGCTGTATCCGGGACCCTGGAACCCTGGGCGGGGAGCCTAGGGGCGAGAGGGGCCCCCCCATGGAGCTCGGGCAGACTAGAAGTACCCTCGTCTGCCCGCTGGAGGGCGCCCTTCCCGGAGCGGAGGGGACCCCCCAAGCGACCAAGTGCAAGCCGAGTTTGGAGATCGAAACCCGGCCACACTTGGTAGTTGGTCCCGGTAAGGAACATGCCCATGGAAGTAAGAGCTCAGCGGGAGCAGCCACTCAGGCTACCCGGCAATGTGTCACTGTCCCCCGGCCAAGACTTGGCGGCAAGTCCCGGGGAGGAATAGTGCCCATGGAAGTAGCTCAGCGGGAGCAGCTGCTGAGGCTACCCGGGAATGTGTCACTGTCCCCCGGCCAGACTTGGCGGCAGGTCCCGGGGAGGAATAGTGCTCATGGAAGTAGCTCAGCGGGAGCAGCTGCTGAGGCTACCCGGGAATGTGTCACTGTCCCTGGGCCACACTTGGTCGTTGGTTCCTGATGAGGAACATGCCCATGGAAGTAAGAGTTCAGCGGGAGAAGCCGCTCAAGCTACCCGGGAATGTGTCACTGTCCCCCGGCCAGACTTGGCGGCAGGTCCCGGGGAGGAACAGTGCCCATGGAAGTCGGAGCTCCAACCTCCAAGTTGACCTCAGCGGGAGCACTTGCTGAGGCTACCCGGGCATGGGCGACTGTTCCCCGGCCACACTTGGTCGGAGGTCCCGGTGTGGAACATGCCCATGGAAGTTGAAGGGAAGAGAACCGCGAAAGGGAGTTTGGAGGCTTAGCCGCGGCCGAGGAGGTCTCACCGATCCCGGCGTGATTCCAGCCAGGCCCGGTACCCTATACCGAACTCGACAGGGTGGCTGTATCCGGGACCCTGGAACCCTGGGCGGGGAGCCTAGGGGCGAGAGGGGCCCCATGGAGCTCGGGCAGACTAGAAGTACCCTCGTCTGCCCGCTGGAGGGCGCCCTTCCCGGAGCGGAGGGGACCCCCCAAGCGACCAAGTGCAAGCCGAGTTTGGAGCTCGAAACCCGGCCACACTTGGTAGTATGTCCCGGTGAGGAACATGCCCATGGAAGTAAGAGCTCAGCGGGAGCAGCCACTCAGGCTACCCGGGAATGTGTCACTGTCCCCCGGCCAAGACTTGGCGGCAAGTCCCGGGGAGGAATAGTGCCCATGGAAGTAGCTCAGCGGGAGCAGCCGCTCAGGCTACCCGGGAATGTGTCACTGTCCCCCGGCCAGACTTGGCGGCAGGTCCCGGGGAGGAATAGTGCTCATGGAAGTAGCTCAGCGGGAGCAGCTGCTGAGGCTACCCGGGAATGTGTCACTGTCCCTGGGCCACACTTGGTCGTTGGTTCCTGATGAGGAACATGCCCATGGAAGTAAGAGTTCAGCGGGAGAAGCCGCTCAAGCTACCCGGGAATGTGTCACTGTCCCCCGGCCAGACTTGGCGGCAGGTCCCGGGGAGGAACAGTGCCCATGGAAGTCGGAGCTCCAACCTCCAAGTTGACCTCAGCGGGAGCACTTGCTGAGGCTACCCGGGCATGGGCGACTGTTCCCCGGCCACACTTGGTCGGAGGTCCCGGTGTGGAACATGCCCATGGAAGTTGAAGGGAAGAGAACCGCGAAAGGGAGTTTGGAGGCTGAGCCGCGGCCGAGGAGGTCTCACCGATCCCGGCGTGATTCCAGCCAGGCCCGGTACCCTATACCGAACTCGGCAGGGTGGCTGTATCCGGGACCCTGGAACCCTGGGCGGGGAGCCTAGGGGCGAGAGGGGCCCCATGGAGCTCGGGCAGACTAGAAGTACCCTCGTCTGCCCGCTGGAGGGCGCCCTTCCCGGAGCGGAGGGGACCCCCAAGCGACCAAGTGCAAGCCGAGTTTGGAGCTCGAAACCCGGCCACACTTGGTAGTATGTCCCGGTGAGGAACATGCCCATGGAAGTAAGAGCTCAGCGGGAGCAGCCACTCAGGCTACCCGGCAATGTGTCACTGTCCTTCGGCCAAGACTTGGCGGCAAGTCCCGGGGAGGAATAGTGCCCATGGAAGTAGCTCAGCGGGAGCAGCCGCTCAGGCTACCCGGGAATGTGTCACTGTCCCCCGGCCAGACTTGGCGGCAGGTCCCGGGGAGGAATAGTGCTCATGGAAGTAGCTCAGCGGGAGCAGCTGCTGAAGATACCCGGGAATGTGTCACTGTCCCTGGGCCACACTTGGTCGTTGGTTCCTGATGAGGAACATGCCCATGGAAGTAAGAGTTCAGCGGGAGAAGCCGCTCAGGCTACCCGGGAATGTGTCACTGTCCCCCGGCCAGACTTGGCGGCAGGTCCCGGGGAGGAATAGTGCCCATGGAAGTCGGAGCTCCAACCTCCAAGTTGACCTCAGCGGGAGCACTTGCTGAGGCTACCCGGGCATGGGCGACTGTTCCCCGGCCACACTTGGTCGGAGGTCCCGGTGTGGAACATGCCCATGGAAGTTGAAGGGAAGAGAACCGCGAAAGGGAGTTTGGAGGCTGAGCCGCGGCCGAGGAGGTCTCACCGATCCCGGCGTGATTCCAGCCAGGCCCGGTACCCTATACCGAACTCGGCAGGGTGGCTGTATCCGGGACCCTGGAACCCTGGGCGGGGAGCCTAGGGGCGAGAGGGGCCCCATGGAGCTCGGGCAGACTAGAAGTACCCTCGTCTGCCCGCTGGAGGGCGCCCTTCCCGGAGCGGAGGGTACCCCCAAGCGACCAAGTGCAAGCCGAGTTTGGAGCTCGAAACCCGGCCACACTTGGTAGTATGTCCCGGTGAGGAACATGCCCATGGAAGTAAGAGCTCAGCGGGAGCAGCCACTCAGGCTACCCGGGAATGTGTCACTGTCCCCCGGCCAAGACTTGGCGGCAAGTCCCGGGGAGGAATAGTGCCCATGGAAGTAGCTCAGCGGGAGCAGCCGCTCAGGCTACCCGGGAATGTGTCACTGTCCCCCGGCCAGACTTGGCGGCAGGTCCCGGGGAGGAATAGTGCTCATGGAAGTAGCTCAGCGGGAGCAGCTGCTGAAGATACCCGGGAATGTGTCACTGTCCCTGGGCCACACTTGGTCGTTGGTTCCTGATGAGGAACATGCCCATGGAAGTAAGAGTTCAGCGGGAGAAGCCGCTCATGCTACCCGGGAATGTGTCACTGTCCCCCGGCCAGACTTGGCGGCAGGTCCCGGGGAGGAATAGTGCCCATGGAAGTCGGAGCTCCAACCTCCAAGTTGACCTCAGCGGGAGCACTTGCTGAGGCTACCCGGGCATGGGTGACTGTTCCCCGGCCACACTTGGTCGGAGGTCCCGGTGTGGAACATGCCCATGGAAGTTGAAGGGAAGAGAACCGCGAAAGGGAGTTTGGAGGCTGAGCCGCGGCCGAGGAGGTCTCACCGATCCCGGCGTGATTCCAGCCAGGCCCGGTACCCTATACCGAACTCGGCAGGGTGGCTGTATCCGGGACCCTGGAACCCTGGGCGGGGAGCCTAGGGGCGAGAGGGGCCCCATGGAGCTCGGGCAGACTAGAAGTACCCTCGTCTGCCCGCTGGAGGGCGCCCTTCCCGGAGCGGAGGGGACCCCCCAAGCGACCAAGTGCAAGCCGAGTTTGGAGCTCGAAACCCGGCCACACTTGGTAGTATGTCCCGGTGAGGAACATGCCCATGGAAGTAAGAGCTCAGCGGGAGCAGCCACTCAGGCTACCCGGGAATGTGTCACTGTCCCCCGGCCAGACTTGGCGGCAGGTCCCGGGGAGGAATAGTGCCCATGGAAGTAGCCCAGCGGGAGCAGCCGCTCAGGCTACCCGGGAATGTGTCACTGTCCCCCGGCCAGACTTGGCGGCAGGTCCCGGGGAGGAATAGTGCTCATGGAAGTAGCTCAGCGGGAGCAGCTGCTGAGGCTACCCGGGAATGTGTCACTGTCCCTGGGCCACACTTGGTCGTTGGTTCCTGATGAGGAACATGCCCATGGAAGTAAGAGTTCAGCGGGAGAAGCCGCTCAAGCTACCCGGGAATGTGTCACTGTCCCCCGGCCAGACTTGGCGGCAGGTCCCGGGGAGGAACAGTGCCCATGGAAGTCGGAGCTCCAACCTCCAAGTTGACCTCAGCGGGAGCACTTGCTGAGGCTACCCGGGCATGGGCGACTGTTCCCCGGCCACACTTGGTCGGAGGTCCCGGTGTGGAACATGCCCATGGAAGTTGAAGGGAAGAGAACCGCGAAAGGGAGTTTGGAGGCTGAGCCGCGGCCGAGGAGGTCTCACCGATCCCGGCGTGATTCCAGCCAGGCCCGGTACCCTATACCGAACTCGACAGGGTGGCTGTATCCGGGACCCTGGAACCCTGGGCGGGGAGCCTAGGGGCGAGAGGGGCCCCATGGAGCTCGGGCAGACTAGAAGTACCCTCGTCTGCCCGCTGGAGGGCGCCCTTCCCGGAGCGGAGGGGACCCCCCAAGCGACCAAGTGCAAGCCGAGTTTGGAGCTCGAAACCCGGCCACACTTGGTAGTATGTCCCGGTGAGGAACATGCCCATGGAAGTAAGAGCTCAGCGGGAGCAGCCACTCAGGCTACCCGGGAATGTGTCACTGTCCCCCGGCCAAGACTTGGCGGCAAGTCCCGGGGAGGAATAGTTCCCATGGAAGTAGCTCAGCGGGAGCAGCCACTCAGGCTACCCGGGAATGTGTCACTGTCCCCCGGCCAGACTTGGCGGCAGGTCCCGGGGAGGAATAGTGCTCATGGAAGTAGCTCAGCGGGAGCAGCCACTCAGGCTACCCGGGAATGTGTCACTGTCCCTCGGCCACACTTGGTCGTTGATTCCTGATGAGGAACATGCCCATGGAACTAAAGAGTGCAGCGGGAGCAGCCGCTCAGGCTACCCGGGAATGTGTCACTGTCCCCCGGCCAGACTTGGCGGCAGGCCCCGGGGAGGAATAGTGCCCATGGAAGTCGGAGCTCCAACCTCCAAGTTGACCTCAGCGGGAGCAGCCGCTGAGGCTACCCGGGCATGGGTGACTGTTCCCCGGCCACACTTGGTCGGAGGTCCCGGTGTGGAACATGCCCATGGAAGTTGAAGGGAAGAGAACCGCGAAAGGGAGTTTGGAGGCTGAGCCGCGGCCGAGGAGGTCTCACCGATCCCGGCGTGATTCCAGCCAGGCCCGGTACCCTATACCGAACTCGACAGGGTGGCTGTATCCGGGACCCTGGAACCCTGGGCGGGGAGCCTAGGGGCGAGAGGGGCCCCATGGAGCTCGGGCAGACTAGAAGTACCCTCGTCTGCCCGCTGGAGGGCGCCCTTCCCGGAGCGGAGGGGACCCCCCAAGCGACCAAGTGCAAGCCGAGTTTGGAGCTCGAAACCCGGCCACACTTGGTAGTATGTCCCGGTGAGGAACATGCCCATGGAAGTAAGAGCTCAGCGGGAGCAGCCACTCAGGCTACCCGGGAATGTGTCACTGTCCCCCGGCCAAGACTTGGCGGCAAGTCCCGGGGAGGAATAGTTCCCATGGAAGTAGCTCAGCGGGAGCAGCCACTCAGGCTACCCGGGAATGTGTCACTGTCCCCCGGCCAGACTTGGCGGCAGGTCCCGGGGAGGAATAGTGCTCATGGAAGTAGCTCAGCGGGAGCAGCCACTCAGGCTACCCGGGAATGTGTCACTGTCCCTCGGCCACACTTGGTCGTTGATTCCTGATGAGGAACATGCCCATGGAACTAAAGAGTGCAGCGGGAGCAGCCGCTCAGGCTACCCGGGAATGTGTCACTGTCCCCCGGCCAGACTTGGCGGCAGGTCCCGGGGAGGAATAGTGCCCATGGAAGTCGGAGCTCCAACCTCCAAGTTGACCTCAGCGGGAGCAGCCGCTGAGGCTACCCGGGCATGGGTGACTGTTCCCCGGCCACACTTGGTCGGAGGTCCCGGTGTGGAACATGCCCATGGAAGTTGAAGGGAAGAGAACCGCGAAAGGGAGTTTGGAGGCTGAGCCGCGGCCGAGGAGGTCTCACCGATCCCGGCGTGATTCCAGCCAGGCCCGGTACCCTATACCGAACTCGACAGGGTGGCTGTATCCGGGACCCTGGAACCCTGGGCGGGGAGCCTAGGGGCGAGAGGGGCCCCATGGAGCTCGGGCAGACTAGAAGTACCCTCGTCTGCCCGCTGGAGGGCGCCCTTCCCGGAGCGGAGGGGACCCCCCAAGCGACCAAGTGCAAGCCGAGTTTGGAGCTCGAAACCCGGCCACACTTGGTAGTATGTCCCGGTGAGGAACATGCCCATGGAAGTAAGAGCTCAGCGGGAGCAGCCACTCAGGCTACCCGGGAATGTGTCACTGTCCCCCGGCCAGACTTGGCGGCAGGTCCCGGGGAGGAATAGTGCCCATGGAAGTAGCCCAGCGGGAGCAGCCGCTCAGGCTACCCGGGAATGTGTCACTGTCCCCCGGCCAGACTTGGCGGCAGGTCCCGGGGAGGAATAGTGCTCATGGAAGTAGCTCAGCGGGAGCAGCTGCTGAGGCTACCTGGGAATGTGTCACTGTCCCTGGGCCACACTTGGTCGTTGGTTCCTGATGAGGAACATGCCCATGGAAGTAAGAGTTCAGCGGGAGAAGCCGCTCATGCTACCCGGGAATGTGTCACTGTCCCCCGGCCAGACTTGGCGGCAGGTCCCGGGGAGGAATAGTGCCCATGGAAGTCGGAGCTCCAACCTCCAAGTTGACCTCAGCGGGAGCACTTGCTGAGGCTACCCGGGCATGGGTGACTGTTCCCCGGCCACACTTGGTCGGAGGTCCCGGTGTGGAACATGCCCATGGAAGTTGAAGGGAAGAGAACCGCGAAAGGGAGTTTGGAGGCTGAGCCGCGGCCGAGGAGGTCTCACCGATCCCGGCGTGATTCCAGCCAGGCCCGGTACCCTATACCGAACTCGGCAGGGTGGCTGTATCCGGGACCCTGGAACCCTGGGCGGGGAGCCTAGGGGCGAGAGGGGCCCCATGGAGCTCGGGCAGACTAGAAGTACCCTCGTCTGCCCGCTGGAGGGCGCCCTTCCCGGAGCGGAGGGGACCCCCAAGCGACCAAGTGCAAGCCGAGTTTGGAGCTCGAAACCCGGCCACACTTGGTAGTATGTCCCGGTGAGGAACATGCCCATGGAAGTAAGAGCTCAGCGGGAGCAGCCACTCAGGCTACCCGGCAATGTGTCACTGTCCCCCGGCCAAGACTTGGCGGCAAGTCCCGGGGAGGAATAGTGCCCATGGAAGTAGCTCAGCGGGAGAAGCCGCTCAGGCTACCCGGGAATGTGTCACTGTCCCCCGGCCAGACTTGGCGGCAGGTCCCGGGGAGGAATAGTGCTCATGGAAGTAGCTCAGCGGGAGCAGCTGCTGAGGCTACCCGGGAATGTGTCACTGTCCCTGGGCCACACTTGGTCGTTGGTTCCTGATGAGGAACATGCCCATGGAAGTAAGAGTTCAGCGGGAGAAGCCGCTCAAGCTACCCGGGAATGTGTCACTGTCCCCCGGCCAGACTTGGCGGCAGGTCCCGGGGAGGAACAGTGCCCATGGAAGTCGGAGCTCCAACCTCCAAGTTGACCTCAGCGGGAGCACTTGCTGAGGCTACCCGGGCATGGGCGACTGTTCCCCGGCCACACTTGGTCGGAGGTCCCGGTGTGGAACATGCCCATGGAAGTTGAAGGGAAGAGAACCGCGAAAGGGAGTTTGGAGGCTGAGCCGCGGCCGAGGAGGTCTCACCGATCCCGGCGTGATTCCAGCCAGGCCCGGTACCCTATACCGAACTCGACAGGGTGGCTGTATCCGGGACCCTGGAACCCTGGGCGGGGAGCCTAGGGGCGAGAGGGGCCCCCCCATGGAGCTCGGGCAGACTAGAAGTACCCTCGTCTGCCCGCTGGAGGGCGCCCTTCCCGGAGCGGAGGGGACCCCCCAAGCGACCAAGTGCAAGCCGAGTTTGGAGATCGAAACCCGGCCACACTTGGTAGTTGGTCCCGGTAAGGAACATGCCCATGGAAGTAAGAGCTCAGCGGGAGCAGCCACTCAGGCTACCCGGCAATGTGTCACTGTCCCCCGGCCAAGACTTGGCGGCAAGTCCCGGGGAGGAATAGTGCCCATGGAAGTAGCTCAGCGGGAGCAGCTGCTGAGGCTACCCGGGAATGTGTCACTGTCCCCCGGCCAGACTTGGCGGCAGGTCCCGGGGAGGAATAGTGCTCATGGAAGTAGCTCAGCGGGAGCAGCTGCTGAGGCTACCCGGGAATGTGTCACTGTCCCTGGGCCACACTTGGTCGTTGGTTCCTGATGAGGAACATGCCCATGGAAGTAAGAGTTCAGCGGGAGAAGCCGCTCAAGCTACCCGGGAATGTGTCACTGTCCCCCGGCCAGACTTGGCGGCAGGTCCCGGGGAGGAACAGTGCCCATGGAAGTCGGAGCTCCAACCTCCAAGTTGACCTCAGCGGGAGCACTTGCTGAGGCTACCCGGGCATGGGCGACTGTTCCCCGGCCACACTTGGTCGGAGGTCCCGGTGTGGAACATGCCCATGGAAGTTGAAGGGAAGAGAACCGCGAAAGGGAGTTTGGAGGCTTAGCCGCGGCCGAGGAGGTCTCACCGATCCCGGCGTGATTCCAGCCAGGCCCGGTACCCTATACCGAACTCGACAGGGTGGCTGTATCCGGGACCCTGGAACCCTGGGCGGGGAGCCTAGGGGCGAGAGGGGCCCCATGGAGCTCGGGCAGACTAGAAGTACCCTCGTCTGCCCGCTGGAGGGCGCCCTTCCCGGAGCGGAGGGGACCCCCCAAGCGACCAAGTGCAAGCCGAGTTTGGAGCTCGAAACCCGGCCACACTTGGTAGTATGTCCCGGTGAGGAACATGCCCATGGAAGTAAGAGCTCAGCGGGAGCAGCCACTCAGGCTACCCGGGAATGTGTCACTGTCCCCCGGCCAAGACTTGGCGGCAAGTCCCGGGGAGGAATAGTGCCCATGGAAGTAGCTCAGCGGGAGCAGCCGCTCAGGCTACCCGGGAATGTGTCACTGTCCCCCGGCCAGACTTGGCGGCAGGTCCCGGGGAGGAATAGTGCTCATGGAAGTAGCTCAGCGGGAGCAGCTGCTGAGGCTACCCGGGAATGTGTCACTGTCCCTGGGCCACACTTGGTCGTTGGTTCCTGATGAGGAACATGCCCATGGAAGTAAGAGTTCAGCGGGAGAAGCCGCTCAAGCTACCCGGGAATGTGTCACTGTCCCCCGGCCAGACTTGGCGGCAGGTCCCGGGGAGGAACAGTGCCCATGGAAGTCGGAGCTCCAACCTCCAAGTTGACCTCAGCGGGAGCACTTGCTGAGGCTACCCGGGCATGGGCGACTGTTCCCCGGCCACACTTGGTCGGAGGTCCCGGTGTGGAACATGCCCATGGAAGTTGAAGGGAAGAGAACCGCGAAAGGGAGTTTGGAGGCTGAGCCGCGGCCGAGGAGGTCTCACCGATCCCGGCGTGATTCCAGCCAGGCCCGGTACCCTATACCGAACTCGGCAGGGTGGCTGTATCCGGGACCCTGGAACCCTGGGCGGGGAGCCTAGGGGCGAGAGGGGCCCCATGGAGCTCGGGCAGACTAGAAGTACCCTCGTCTGCCCGCTGGAGGGCGCCCTTCCCGGAGCGGAGGGGACCCCCAAGCGACCAAGTGCAAGCCGAGTTTGGAGCTCGAAACCCGGCCACACTTGGTAGTATGTCCCGGTGAGGAACATGCCCATGGAAGTAAGAGCTCAGCGGGAGCAGCCACTCAGGCTACCCGGCAATGTGTCACTGTCCTTCGGCCAAGACTTGGCGGCAAGTCCCGGGGAGGAATAGTGCCCATGGAAGTAGCTCAGCGGGAGCAGCCGCTCAGGCTACCCGGGAATGTGTCACTGTCCCCCGGCCAGACTTGGCGGCAGGTCCCGGGGAGGAATAGTGCTCATGGAAGTAGCTCAGCGGGAGCAGCTGCTGAAGATACCCGGGAATGTGTCACTGTCCCTGGGCCACACTTGGTCGTTGGTTCCTGATGAGGAACATGCCCATGGAAGTAAGAGTTCAGCGGGAGAAGCCGCTCAGGCTACCCGGGAATGTGTCACTGTCCCCCGGCCAGACTTGGCGGCAGGTCCCGGGGAGGAATAGTGCCCATGGAAGTCGGAGCTCCAACCTCCAAGTTGACCTCAGCGGGAGCACTTGCTGAGGCTACCCGGGCATGGGCGACTGTTCCCCGGCCACACTTGGTCGGAGGTCCCGGTGTGGAACATGCCCATGGAAGTTGAAGGGAAGAGAACCGCGAAAGGGAGTTTGGAGGCTGAGCCGCGGCCGAGGAGGTCTCACCGATCCCGGCGTGATTCCAGCCAGGCCCGGTACCCTATACCGAACTCGGCAGGGTGGCTGTATCCGGGACCCTGGAACCCTGGGCGGGGAGCCTAGGGGCGAGAGGGGCCCCATGGAGCTCGGGCAGACTAGAAGTACCCTCGTCTGCCCGCTGGAGGGCGCCCTTCCCGGAGCGGAGGGTACCCCCAAGCGACCAAGTGCAAGCCGAGTTTGGAGCTCGAAACCCGGCCACACTTGGTAGTATGTCCCGGTGAGGAACATGCCCATGGAAGTAAGAGCTCAGCGGGAGCAGCCACTCAGGCTACCCGGGAATGTGTCACTGTCCCCCGGCCAAGACTTGGCGGCAAGTCCCGGGGAGGAATAGTGCCCATGGAAGTAGCTCAGCGGGAGCAGCCGCTCAGGCTACCCGGGAATGTGTCACTGTCCCCCGGCCAGACTTGGCGGCAGGTCCCGGGGAGGAATAGTGCTCATGGAAGTAGCTCAGCGGGAGCAGCCACTCAGGCTACCCGGGAATGTGTCACTGTCCCTGGGCCACACTTGGTCGTTGGTTCCTGATGAGGAACATGCCCATGGAAGTAAGAGTTCAGCGGGAGCAGCCGCTCAGGGCTACCCGGGAATGTGTCACTGTCCCCCGGCCAGACTTGGCGGCAGGTCCCGGGGAGGAATAGTGCCCATGGAAGTCGGAGCTCCAACCTCCAAGTTGACCTCAGCGGGAGCAGCCGCTGAGGCTACCCGGGCATGGGTGACTGTTCCCCGGCCACACTTGGTCGGAGGTCCCGGTGTGGAACATGCCCATGGAAGTTGAAGGGAAGAGAACCGCGAAAGGGAGTTTGGAGGCTGAGCCGCGGCCGAGGAGGTCTCACCGATCCCGGCGTGATTCCAGCCAGGCCCGGTACCCTATACCGAACTCGGCAGGGTGGCTTTATCCGGGACCCTGGAACCCTGGGCGGGGAGCCTAGGGGCGAGAGGGGCCCCATGGAGCTCGGGCAGACTAGAAGTACCCTCGTCTGCCCGCTGGAGGGCGCCCTTCCCGGAGCGGAGGGGACCCCCCAAGCGACCAAGTGCAAGCCGAGTTTGGAGCTCGAAACCCGGCCACACTTGGTAGTTGGTCCCGGTGAGGAACATGCCCATGGAAGTAAGAGCTCAGCGGGAGCAGCCACTCAGGCTACCCGGGAATGTGTCACTGTCCCCCGGCCAAGACTTGGCGGCAAGTCCCGGGGAGGAATAGTGCCCATGGAAGTAGCTCAGCGGGAGCAGCCACTCAGGCTACCCGGGAATGTGTCACTGTCCCTCGGCCACACTTGGTCGTAGGTCCCGGTGAGGAACATGCCCATGGAAGTCGGAGCTCCAACCTCCAACCGGGTGAAGCCTCCGAGAGCTAGCCGGGAATAGGGCGCCAATCCCGGCTACCGCCCTCCAGGCTTGCCCCGGTCGAAAGACCTACGTCCTCGCACCAGCACAAGCGCAAAAATTTTCTAAGTGTGGGAGAACCGAGGACCCGCCCGGTGGCACTCTGCCTCTCGCTGCCGCCCTCCTGGAAGCGTCCTCGGTCACTGTGTGTGCGGCAGATATCAGAGCTCGGGAAAGGTGAAAAAGAACCGGTAAGAGGGCGAATCCGGCAGCTCCCTGCCGGGCGAGGACCACCGCGAGCGGCGGGGACGTCAGACGGGAGACGCGCAGCGGACCTTCCGTCGGAGTGCCTGGGATTTTGACCTCGGAGAAGTTCGAAAAAATTATGCGGTCGGAGCTGTCTGCCCCGGCCGGGGAAGGCTCACCGCCGGCGGCTGCCAACCCCTGGCTTGCCCGCTGGATGCCCTTTCGGAGGCTGCTGAAAAAGAACTGTCAGGCGGGCACCTCTCGGAAGAACCGCAGACCAAAACGACCGGTAAAAATTTTGGGCGATCCGACACGTAGTGCACCTTCGGCGGCAGAGAAAAGCAGCAAAAATACCGGTCAGAGAAGGGGAGTTTTGGTCGACTCTGCCAGGTTTTTGCACTAAGTCAGATCCGTAATGCCAGCGGGACTGAGTCGCTTTTGCGTGCCGTGGTCCTGGAGGCCTGCTCGGACAGAGCGGTCCTTCGGGTCCCGCGGGAAGGGGCATTTCATGTTCCTCTGCGGGAGGTGATCCATTTTCTGCGGGAAATGGCGAGCCCCTTCGGCTACAAGAGTGTGTAGGTCCCGCTCAACAGTCTACGTCCTTAACCATCGGGGACTTTGTAGATTTTGCCCAAAATCGCTCTCCGCAGAACAGAGCGTGAGGTCTCCGCGGCGGAGGCCGGAAAAGGTGCGAGGTGAGCGGCATGGTATGACTGGGCTCGTGCCGCTCACTGCTACCCGGAGCGTGGCGCCCTCCGGGTAAAAGGCTAGCCGGGGCGAGTAGGTGGGATGACGGGCGCATAAGCAACGCCGTCCCCGCCGTACAAGGTGCCGGTGGCCTGGCGAACCACCGGCGTAAGGCTAGCCAGGGCGGACCGCGGGGCAGAGGGCGCATAAGCCACGCTCTCTCTCCATCCCACCAGCACAAGCGAAATATTTTCAAAGTGTGGGAGAACCGGCTTCCCGACCGGTGGCACTCTGCCTCTCGCTGCCGCCCTCCTGGAAGCGTCCTCGGTCACTCGGAGTACGGCAGATTTAAGAGCTCCGGAATGGTGAAAAAGAACCGGAGAGAGGGCGACTCCGGCTTCTCTCTGCCGGGCGAGGACCACCGCAGGCGGCGGGGACGTCTGACAGGAGACGGCGCTGCGGGCAGGCTTTAAAAGTGCATGGGGTTTTGGCCTCGGCAAAAGTCGAAAAAATTATGCGGTCGGAGCTGTCTGCCCCGGCCGGGGAAGGCTCACCGCCGGCGGCTGCCAACCCCTGGCTTGCCCGCTGGATGCCCTTTCGGAGGCTTCTGAAAAAGAACTGTCAGGCGGGCACCTCTCGGAAGAACCGCAGACCAAAACGACCGGTAAAAATTTTGGGCGATCCGACCCGTAGTGCACCTTCGGCGGCAGAGAAAAGCAACAAAAATACCGGTCAGAGAAGGGGAGTTTTGGTCGACTCTGCCAGGTTTTTGCACTAAGTCAGATCCGTAATGCCAGCGGGACTGAGTCGCTCTTGCGTGCCGTGGTCCTGGAAGCCTGCTCGGACAGAGTGGTCCTTCGGGTCCCGCGGGAAGGGGCATTTCATGTTCCTCTGCGGGAGGTGGTCCATTTTCTGCGGGAAATGGCGAGCCCCATCGGCTACAAGAGTGTGTAGGTCCCGCTCAACAGTCTACGTCCTTAACCATCGGGGACTTTGTAGATTTTGCCCAAAATCGCTCTCCGCAGAACAGAGCGTGAGGTCTCCGCGGCGGAGGCCGGAAAAGGTGCGAGGTGAGCGGCATGGTATGACTGGGCTCGTGCCGCTCACTGCTACCCGGAGCGTGGCGCCCTCCGGGTACAAGGCTAGCCGGGGCGAGTAGGTGGGATGACGGGCGCATAAGCAACGCCGTCCCCGCCGTACAAGGTGCCGGTGGCCTGGCGAACCACCGGCGTAAGGCTAGCCAGGGCGTACCGCGGGGCAGAGGGCGCATAAGCCACGCTCTCTCTCCATCCCACCAGCACAAGCGAAAAATTTTCAAAGTGTGGGAGAACCGGCTTCCCGACCGGTGGCACTCTGCCTCTCGCTGCCGCCCTCCTGGAAGCGTCCTCGGTCACTCGGAGTACGGCAGATTTAAGAGCTCCGGAATGGTGAAAAAGAACCGGAGAGAGGGCGACTCCGGCTTCTCTCTGCCGGGCGAGGACCACCGCAGGCGGCGGGGACGTCTGACAGGAGACGGCGCTGCGGGCAGGCTTTAAAAGTGCATGGGATTTTGGCCTCGGCGAAAGTCGAAAAAATTATGCGGTCGGAGCTGTCTGCCCCGGCCGGGGAAGGCTCACCGCCGGCGGCTGCCAACCCCTGGCTTGCCCGCTGGATGGCCTTTCGGAGGCTGCTGAAAAAGAACTGTCAGGCGGGCACCTCTCGGAAGAACCGCAGACCAAAACGACCGGTAAAAATTTTGGGCGATCCGACCCGTAGTGCACCTTCGGCGGCAGAGAAAAGCAACAAAAATACCGGTCAGAGAAGGGGAGTTTTGGTCGACTCTGCCAGGTTTTTGCACTAAGTCAGATCCGTAATGCCAGCGGGACTGAGTCGCTTTTGCGTGCCGTGGTCCTGGAGGCCTGCTCGGACAGGGCGGTCCTTTCGGGTCCCGCGGGAAGGGGCATTTCATGTTCCTCTGCGGGAGGTGATCCATTTTCTGCGGGAAATGGCGAGCCCCTTCGGCTACAAGAGTGTGTAGGTCCCGCTCAACAGTCTACGTCCTTAACCATCGGGGACTTTGTAGATTTTGCCCAAAATCGCTCTCCGCAGAACAGAGCGTGAGGTCTCCGCGGCGGAGGCCGGAAAAGGTGCGAGGTGAGCGGCATGGTATGACTGGGCTCGTGCCGCTCACTGCTACCCGGAGCGTGGCGCCCTCCGGGTAAAAGGCTAGCCGGGGCGAGTAGGTGGGATGACGGGCGCATAAGCAACGCCGTCCCCGCCGTACAAGGTGCCGGTGGCCTGGCGAACCACCGGCGTAAGGCTAGCCAAGGGCGTACCGCGGGGCAGAGGGCGCATAAGCCACGCTCTCTCTCCATCCCACCAGCACAAGCGAAAAATTTTCAAAGTGTGGGAGAACCGGCTTCCCGACCGGTTGCACTCTGCCTCTCGCTGCCGCCGTCCTGGAAGCGTCCTCGGTCACTCGGAGTACGGCAGATTTAAGAGCTCCGGAATGGTGAAAAAGAACCGGAGAGAGGGCGACTCCGGCTTCTCTCTGCCGGGCGAGGACCACCGCAGGCGGCGGGGACGTCTGACAGGAGACGGCGCTGCGGGCAGGCTTTAAAAGTGCATGGGGTTTTGGCCTCGGAGAAAGTCGAAAAAATTATGCGGTCGGAGCTGTCTGCCCCGGCCGGGGAAGGCTCACCTCCGGCGGCTGCCAACCCCTGGCTTGCCCGCTGGATGGCCTTTCGGAGGCTGCTGAAAAAGAACTGTCAGGCGGGCACCTCTCGGAAGAACCGCAGACCAAAACGACCGGTAAAAATTTTGGGCGATCCGACCCGTAGTGCACCTTCGGCGGCAGAGAAAAGCAACAAAAATACCGGTCAGAGAAGGGGAGTTTTGGTCGACTCTGCCAGGTTTTTGCACTAAGTCAGATCCGTAATGCCAGCGGGACTGAGTCGCTCTTGCGTGCCGTGGTCCTGGAAGCCTGCTCGGACAGAGTGGTCCTTCGGGTCCCGCGGGAAGGGGCATTTCATGTTCCTCTGCGGGAGGTGATCCATTTTCTGCGGGAAATGGCGAGCCCCTTCGGCTACAAGAGTGTGTAGGTCCCGCTCAACAGTCTACGTCCTTAACCATCGGGGACTTTGTAGATTTTGCCCAAAATCGCTCTCCGCAGAACAGAGCGGGAGGTCTCCGCGGCGGAGGCCGGAAAAGGTGCGAGGTGAGCGGCATGGTATGACTGGGCTCGTGCCGCTCACTGCTACCCGGAGCGTGGCGCCCTCCGGGTAAAAGGCTAGCCGGGGCGAGTAGGTGGATTGACGGGCGCATAAGCAACGCCGTCCCCGCCGTACAAGGTGCCGGTGGCCTGGCGAACCACCGGCGTAAGGCTAGCCAAGGGCGTACCGCGGGGCAGAGGGCGCATAAGCCACGCCGTCCCCGCTGTACAAGGTGCCGGTGGCCTGGCGAACCACCGGCGTAAGGCTAGCCAAGGGCGTACCGCGGGGCAGAGGGCGCATAAGCCACGCTCTCTCTCCATCCCACCAGAACAAGCGAAAAAATTTCAAAGTGTGGGAGAACCGGCTTCCCGACCGGTGGCACTCTGCCTCTCGCTGCCGCCCTCCTGGAAGCGTCCTCGGTCACTCGGTGTCCGGCAGATTTCAGAGCTCCGGAATGGTGAAAAAGAACCGGTGAGAGGGCGAATCCGGCTTCTCTCTGCCGGGCGAGGACCACCGCAGGCGGCAAGGGACGTCTGCCAGGAGACGGCGCTGCGGGCAGGCTTTAAAAGTGCATGGGGTTTTGGCCTCGGCGAAAGTCGAAAAAATTTTGCGGTCGGAGCTGTCTGCCCCGGCCGGGGAAGGCTCACCGCCGGCGGCTGCCAACCCCTGGCTTGCCCGCTGGATGCCCTTTCGGAGGCTGCTGAAAAAGAACTGTCAGGCGGGCACCTCTCGGAAGAACCGCAGACCAAAACGACCGGTAAAAATTTTGGGCGATCCGACCCTCAGTGCACCTTCGGCGGCAGAGAAAAGCAACAAAAACACCGGTCAAAGAAGGGAGGTTTTGGTCGACTCTGCCTGGTTTTTGCACAAAGTCAGATCCGTAATGCCAGCGGGACTGAGTCGCTTTTGCGTGCCGTGGTCCTGGAGGCCTGCTCGGACAGAGCGGTCCTTCGGGTCCCGCGGGAAGGGGCATTTCATGTTCCTCTGCGGGAGGTGGTCCATTTTCTGCGGGAAATGGCGAGCCCCATCGGCTACAAGAGTGTGTAGGTCCCGCTCAACAGTCTACGTCCTTAACCATCGGGGACTTTGTAGATTTTGGCAGAAATCGCCCCCCGCAGGTCCTAGCGGGAGGTCTCCGCGGCGGAGGCCGGAGAGGGCGCGAGGTGAGCGGCATGGTATGACTGGGTTCGTGCCGCTCACTGGTACCCGGAGCGTGGCGCCCTCCGGGTAAAAGGCTAGCCGGGGCGAGTAGGTGGGTTGACGGGCGCATAAGCCACGCCGTCCCCGCCGTACAAGGTGCCGGTGGCCTGGCGAACCACCGGCGTAAGGCCAGCCAGGGCGGACCGCGGGGCAGAGGGCGCATAAGCCACGCTCTCTCTCCATCCCACCAGAACAAGCGAAAAATTTTCAAAGTGTGGGAGAACCGGCGACCCGACCGGTGGCACTCTGCCTCTCGCTGCCGCCCTCCTGGAAGCGTCCTCGGTCACTCGGTGTCCGGCAGATTTCAGAGCTCCGGAATGGTGAAAAAGAACCGGAGAGGGGGCGACTCCGGCTTCTCTCTGCCGGGCGAGGACCACCGCAGGCGGCAAGGGACGTCTGACAGGAGACGGCGCTGCGGGCAGGCTTTAAAAGTGCATGGGGTTTTGGCCTCGGCGAAAGTCGAAAAAATTTTGCGGTCGGAGCCGTCTGCCCCGGCCGGGGAAGGCTCACCGCCGGCGGCTGCCAACCCCTGGCTTGCCCGCTGGATGGCCTTTCGGAGGCTGCTGAAAAAGAACTGTCAGGCGGGCACCTCTCGGAAGAACCGCAGACCAAAACGACCGGTAAAAATTTTGGGCGATCCGACCCTCAGTGCACCTTCGGCGGCAGAGAAAAGCATCAAAAATACCGGTCAAAGAAGCGAGGTTTTGGTCGACTCTGCCAGGTTTTTGCACAAAGTGTTGGCATCGTGCGGCGTCGCGCTTTGCCGTACCGTATCCCCAATGGAGCGGCGCCCGGCGGGGTAGGCTAGCCATGTGAGGTCGAGGGCGGGAGGACGGGACGTAAGCCAGGCCGTTCTCCACAAGAAATTCCGGACGCGGAGACCCCTTCTCCGCCCTACGGTCCCCAATGGGGTGGCGCCCGGCGGGTGAGGCTAGCCATGGGAGGACGGGACGTAAGCCAGGCCGTTCTCCACAAGAAATTCCGTACGCGGAGACCCCTTCTCCGCCCTACGGTCCCCAATGGGGTGGCGCCCGGCGGGTGAGGCTAGCCATGTGAGGTCGAGGGCGGGAGGACGGGACGTAAGCCAGGCCGTTCTCCACAAGTAAATTCCGGACGCGGAGACCCCTTCTCCGCCCTACGGTCCCCAATGGGGTGGCGCCCGGCGGGTGAGGCTAGCCGTGTGAGGTCGAGGGCGGGAGGACGGGACGTAAGCCAGGCCGTTCTCCACAAGTAAATTCCGGACGCGGAGACCCCTTCTCCGCCCTACGGTCCCCAATGGGGTGGCGCCCGGCGGGTGAGGCTAGCCATGTGAGGTCGAGGGCGGGAGGACGGGACGTAAGCCAGGCCGTTCTCCACAAGTAAATTCCGGACGCGGAGACCCCTTCTCCGCCCTACGGTCCCCAATGGGGTGGCTCCCGGCGGGTGAGGCTAGCCATGTGAGGTCGAGGGCGGGAGGACGGGACGCAAGCCAGGCCGTTCTCCACAAACTCCCAGCGGTAGAGTCTCGGCTCTCCGCTCTTTTGATCGATCTGACACAGCGCGATCCGGCGGGGCAGGGCACTTTGCTCGGTCAGGGGTATTGGCCCCGGCCGGTTTATGGTAAAGCGTTCCTTAGCCTCAGTCTTGGTCGCGCATCAATCCCCCGCTCCCCGTGAGCGGCTGTGGTCCTCTGCCTAAGGTTGTGTAGCGCGGTGCCAGTGTGGTCCTCGCACGGCCCCGCTCCTGCCACAGCGGTAGGACTCTCTGCTTCGGCTGAGGTTTGCTACGAAGCGTATGGAACGGGCGTACTCCACCGTACCGTGGGTGGGGGGCGGCGGCGGCGGCGGCAGCGTCCAGCGCGGAGCTCCGGCTCCCGCGGCAGCGCCTCGCCTAGTGTCCCTCGGGCAAGTCCAATCGCCCCCCGCCCGGTCGGAGAGCGCAGACACACCTCTGTGTCCACGGTTTATTTCCGCAGCACGAAAAGGGACGGCTCCCGCCTGCTCCTCGCGGCGGCGACGAGGCTTAGACCCACCGTGGCGTATCCGCGGTAGGTATGCTCGTCGGTCGGAGGAGCGGTTGCGGTCGAGTGGTCCCCAGTGTACCCTGTTAGCGCTGCCCGCCTACGCCTGAAGAGCTGCGGACCGAGAAAAAGGTTCGCTCCGCTGCTGACGGCGAAGCGCGCGGCACGCCGCGGAAGAGGAGAGGGAGCGGTCGCCCCCGGGGCGGCTCCCCTCCGAGTCCGGCAGAAGCAGAGATTGTAGCGGAGGGGGGGGTTTCTAAATTCCCCGGGCGTGTTATCCCCAGCGGTAGCCTTTGAACTCTTCAACCGCAAGCACGATCGCACGTTCACAGCACCCGTCACTAGGAGCCGGGCCAGAGGCGGGCGGCAGACGAAACCGACATGAGCGCTTAAGGGTATTGCACCCCCGGCGCCCAGACCCTGGAAATTGAGTCTGCCCCCAAAGCCCACCCGCGTCCTCCTTGGCGCTCCCGGAGTACATGGTCGTAGATGGGCCATCGGTCGCTAATGCCAAACTGCGTCCCAGGGGTGCGTCCCCTCTGACCAACGGCAGACCCATCCCTCTCGCCAATCCGCGGATCCCCGCCAGGTCCCGAACAGGGCTCGTCCTTTAGCGTTTCAAATGCGCCCTCCCCGCCATACGAGGGGTTGAGGACCGTAGCCTTCCCTTACGAGAGGCACCAGGGGTGCGCCTGCTCGAGGGCCCGGCCGTGGGCGTAACGCTTGGGCCGCCCGGGGGAGTCGGTAGACCATGGGAGACCAACACTCGCACACGAACGTTGCCCGTGCTTTTGTGGAAGAGAGCTTCTTGCGAGGTTGTCGCTGCGGTGGCGCCCGGACAAACCCTATCCCTAAAACTTCTGGGGAATTGGCGTCTAAGCCTGCACCCTGCACGGTATCCCTGCACCCACGAAGGGGGCCGTGGAAGGCTTGGGGTCGCGCCGGCGAAACCGACCGGATGCCCGGGGTACTGAACCCCCGGGGTCCCACCCTGGAAATTGAGCCGTCCGACCCCGCCACGTCTTCCTAGTGCTCTCCTTGGCTCCCCCGCCTGTGGGCATCGTTAGGGGCTGCGGTCATCAGCGCCGGCTAAGCTTCGGCAACACGGCCGACCCACCCCTTCGGCGCCTGGGGGTGCCTGGTCCCAGTCCGGGCCGTTCCGTAGGGGCGGCTATCCCTTACATGAGGGACTCGGTGCGTCCGCTCGGGCTGCGGGGCTCCGGCTCCGACAGCCGGGGAGCTGGTTTTGACCGCGGGCCTCCACGGGAACCGGCAGGGACCGGACTAGGCGTCAAGCCGAAAATAACCCCGGCACCCTCTGCTTCCAAAGCGAGGGGACCTTTGGCCGAGCGGGGGCACCGGAAGCCGAACCGACCCCAACCCCTCTTCCTACCCCAGGGCTGGGCTGACCAATCCCCTGATCGGGTCTAAAATGGAAGAAGGGGATTCGAGGGAAGGGGCTGGCGGAAGGCAGTTGCCCGACGGAGTAGGCGAAGGCCAGGCCGTTTCCGAGTCCCGAGCAGAGGAGGGCGAACTCGGCTCTTCATCGACCGACGGCGAGGCGAGGGCGGTGGCTGCCGCGGGGAAGACTCCATTGCTCGTCAGCGCGCTAGGAGCGGGGCCGACTGGCTGCTCGGGGTATGGCATCCCCGGGGGCCCACCCTGGAAATCTTCGCTCCTCAGCCGCTGCAGGTTATAAGGTCCCGCCGCGCGTAAGCGCTCAACTCTCCGACCCACGGATGTCGAGCCCATGGTGAGCCGGCCGTTTCGTACGGGGAAAAGGGGTCCTCTGGCCCCACATCGATCGAGGGGGTTTAGATCCGCGGAGGCACGCACCGCGAGGCGAATCGCTGCTTTTCCCCAAGAGGTTAACCTTCAAACCACCGAGTAGGTTCGGGGCAGGGCCGACA
>NW_027285066.1:112500-142500 GCF_040894005.1 Engystomops pustulosus
CCATGGAAGTAGGAGCTCCTACTTCCAAAGCGATGACGTCAGCGGGAGCAGCCGCTCGGCCGTATCCGGCGGCATGTCACTGTTCCCCGGCCAGACTTGGCGGCAAGTCCCGGGGGACGAACAAGCCCATGGAAGTAGGGGCTCAGCGGGAGCAGCCAGTTGGCCTATCCGGCCACATGTCACTGTCCCCCGGCCAGACTTGGCGGCAAGTCCCGGGGAGGAACAAGCCCATGGAAGTAGGAGCTCCTACTTCCAAAGCGATGACGTCAGCGGGAGAAGCCGCTCGGCCTATCCGGCCACATGTCACTGTCCCCCGGCCACACTTGGCTATAGGTCCCGGGGAGGAATAATGCCCATGGAAGTAGGAGCTCCTACTTCCAAAGGGGCAAGTCAGCGGGAGCAGCCACTTGGCCTATCCGGCCAAGTTTCACTGTTCCCCGGCCACACTTGGCTGTAGGTCCCGGAGAGGAATAATGCCCATGGAAGTAAGAGCTCCTACCTCCAAAGGGGCAAGTCAGCGGGAGAAGCCACTTGGCCTATCCGGCCACATGTCACTGTCCCCCGGCCAAGCTTGGCTGTAGGTCCCGGGGAGGAATAATGCCCATGGAAGTAGGAGCTCCTACTTCCAAAGGGGCAAGTCAGCGGAAGAAGCCACTAGTTCTATCCGGCCAAGAGTCACTGTTCCCCGGCCTTACTTGGCAGTAGGTCCCGGGGAGGAATAATGCCCATGGAAGTAGGAGCTCCTACTTCCAAAGGGGCAAGTCAGCGGGAGAAGCCACTTGGCCTATCCGGCCAAGAGTCACTGTTCCCCGGCCACTCTTGGCAGTAGGTCCCGGGGAGGAATAATGCCCATGGAAGTAGGAGCTCCTACTTCCAAAGGGGCAAGTCAGCGGGAGAAGCCACTTGGCCTATCCGGCCAAGAGTCACTGTTCCCCGGCCACACTTGGCAATAGGTCCCGGGGAGGAATAATGCCCATGGAAGTAGGAGCTCCTACTTCCAAAGGGGCAAGTCAGCGGGAGCAGCCACTTGGCCTACCCGGCCAAGTTTCACTGTTCCCCGGCCAGACTTGGCTGTAGGTCCCGGAGAGGAATAATGCCCATGGAAGTAAGAGCTCCTACCTCCAAAGGGGCAAGTCAGCGGGAGAAGCCACTTGGCCTATCCGGCCACATGTCACTGTCCCCCGACCAAGCTTGGCTGTAGGTCCCGGGGAGGAATAATGCCCATGGAAGTAGGAGCTCCTACTTCCAAAGGGGCAAGTCAGCGGAAGAAGCCACTAGTTCTATCCGGCCAAGAGTCACTGTTCCCCGGCCTTACTTGGCAGTAGGTCCCGGGGAGGAATAATGCCCATGGAAGTAGGAGCTCCTACTTCCAAAGGGGCAAGTCAGCGGGAGAAGCCACTTGGCCTATCCGGCCAAGAGTCACTGTTCCCCGGCCACTCTTGGCAGTAGGTCCCGGGGAGGAATAATGCCCATGGAAGTAGGAGCTCCTACTTCCAAAGGGGCAAGTCAGCGGGAGAAGCCACTTGGCCTATCCGGCCAAGAGTCACTGTTCCCCGGCCACACTTGGCAATAGGTCCCGGGGAGGAATAATGCCCATGGAAGTAGGAGCTCCTACTTCCAAAGGGGCAAGTCAGCGGGAGAAGCCACTAGTTCTATCCGGCCAAGAGTCACTGTTCCCCGGCTACACTTGGCAGTAGGTCCCGGGGAGGAATAATGCCCATGGAAGTAGGAGCTACTACCTCCAAAGGGTGAAGACACTTGGCTCTAAGTCCCCGAGAGGTATACTGCCCATGGGAGTAAGAGCTCCTACTTCCAAAGGGGCAAGTCAGCGGGAGAAGCCACTTGGCCTACCCGGCCAAGAGTCACTGTTCCCCGGCCACACTTGGCAGTAGGTCCCGGGGAGGAATAATGCCCATGGAAGTAGGAGCTCCTACTTCCAAAGGGGCAAGTCAGCGGGAGAAGCCACTTGGCCTACCCGGCCAAGAGTCACTGTTCCCCGGCCACACTTGGCAGTAGGTCCCGGGGAGGAATAATGCCCATGGAAGTAGGAGCTCCTACTTCCAAAGGGGCAAGTCAGCGGGAGAAGCCACTTGGCCTATCCGGCCACATGTCACTGTCCCCCGGCCACACTTGGCTGTAGGTCCCGGGGAGGAATAATGCCCATGGAAGTAGGAGCTCCTACTTCCAAAGGGGCAAGTCAGCGGAAGAAGCCACTAGTTCTATCCGGCCAAGAGTCACTGTTCCCCGGCCTTACTTGGCAGTAGGTCCCGGGGAGGAATAATGCCCATGGAAGTAGGAGCTCCTACTTCCAAAGGGGCAAGTCAGCGGGAGAAGCCACTTGGCCTATCCGGCCAAGAGTCACTGTTCCCCGGCCACACTTGGCAATAGGTCCTGGGGAGGAATAATGCCCATGGAAGTAGGAGCTCCTACTTCCAAAGGGGCAAGTCAGCGGGAGCAGCCACTTGGCCTACCCGGCCAAGTTTCACTGTTCCCCGGCCACACTTGGCTGTAGGTCCCGGAGAGGAATAATGCCCATGGAAGTAAGAGCTCCTACCTCCAAAGGGGCAAGTCAGCGGGAGAAGCCACTTGGCCTATCCGGCCACATGTCACTGTCCCCCGGCCAAGCTTGGCTGTAGGTCCCGGGGAGGAATAATGCCCATGGAAGTAGGAGCTCCTACTTCCAAAGGGGCAAGTCAGCGGAAGAAGCCACTAGTTCTATCCGGCCAAGAGTCACTGTTCCCCGGCCTTACTTGGCAGTAGGTCCCGGGGAGGAATAATGCCCATGGAAGTAGGAGCTCCTACTTCCAAAGGGGCAAGTCAGCGGGAGAAGCCACTTGGCCTATCCGGCCAAGAGTCACTGAACCCCGGCCACTCTTGGCAGTAGGTCCCGGGGAGGAATAATGCCCATGGAAGTAGGAGCTCCTACTTCCAAAGGGGCAAGTAAGCGGGAGAAGCCACTTGGCCTATCCGGCCAAGAGTCACTGTTCCCCGGCCACACTTGGCAATAGGTCCCGGGGAGGAATAATGCCCATGGAAGTAGGAGCTCCTACTTCCAAAGGGGCAAGTCAGCGGGAGAAGCCACTAGTTCTATCCGGCCAAGAGTCACTGTTCCCCGGCTACACTTGGCAGTAGGTCCCGGGGAGGAATAATGCCCATGGAAGTAGGAGCTACTACCTCCAAAGGGTGAAGACACTTGGCTCTAAGTCCCCGAGAGGTATACTGCCCATGGGAGTAAGAGCTCCTACTTCCAAAGGGGCAAGTCAGCGGGAGAAGCCACTTGGCCTTCCCGGCCAAGAGTCACTGTTCCCCGGCCACACTTGGCAGTAGGTCCCGGGGAGGAATAATGCCCATGGAAGTAGGAGCTCCTACTTCCAAAGGGGCAAGTCAGCGGGAGAAGCCACTTGGCCTATCCGGCCACATGTCACTGTCCCCCGGCCACACTTGGCTGTAGGTCCCGGGGAGGAATAATGCCCATGGAAGTAGGAGCTCCTACTTCCAAAGGGGCAAGTCAGCGGGAGAAGCCACTTGGCCTATCCGGCCACATGTCACTGTCCCCCGGCCACACTTGGCTGTAGGTCCCGGGGAGGAATAATGCCCATGGAAGTAGGAGCTCCTACTTCCAAAGGGGCAAGTCAGCGGAAGAAGCCACTAGTTCTATCCGGCCAAGAGTCACTGTTCCCCGGCCTTACTTGGCAGTAGGTCCCGGGGAGGAATAATGCCCATGGAAGTAGGAGCTCCTACTTCCAAAGGGGCAAGTCAGCGGGAGAAGCCACTTGGCCTATCCGGCCAAGAGTCACTGTTCCCCGGCCACACTTGGCAATAGGTCCCGGGGAGGAATAATGCCCATGGAAGTAGGAGCTCCTACTTCCAAAGGGGCAAGTCAGCGGGAGAAGCCACTAGTTCTATCCGGCCAAGAGTCACTGTTCCCCGGCCACACTTGGCAGTAGGTCCCGGGGAGGAATAATGCCCATGGAAGTAGGAGCTACCACCTCCAAAGGGTGAAGACACTTGGCTCTAAGTCCCCGAGAGGTATACTGCCCATGGGAGTAAGAGCTCCTACTTCCAAAGGGGCAAGTCAGCGGGAGAAGCCACTTGGCCTATCCGGCCAAGAGTCACTGTTCCCCGGCCACACTTGGCAGTAGGTCCCGGAGAGGAATAGTGCCCATGGAAGTAGGAGCTCCTACTTCCAAAGGGGCAAGTCAGCGGGAGAAGCCACTTGGCCTACACGGCCAAGAGTCACTGTTCCCCGGCCACACTTGGCAGTAGGTCCCGGGGAGGAATAATGCCCATGGAAGTAGTAGCTACTACCTCCAAAGGGGCAAGTCAGCGGGAGAAGCCACTTGGCCTACCCGGCCAAGAGTCACTGTTCCCCGGCCACTCTTGGCAGTAGGTCCCGGGGAGGAATAATGCCCATGGAAGTAGGAGCTCCTACCTCCAAAGGGGCAAGTCAGCGGGAGAAGCCACTTGGCCTACCCGGCCAAGAGTCACTGTTCCCCGGCCACACTTGGCAGTAGGTCCCGGGGAGGAATAATGCCCATGGAAGTAGGAGCTCCTACCTCCAAAGGGGCAAGTCAGCGGGAGAAGCCACTTGGCCTATCCGGCCAAGAGTCACTGTTCCCCGGCCACACTTGGCAGTAGGTCCCGGGGAGGAATAATGCCCATGGAAGTAAGAGCTCCTACTTCCAAAGGGGCAGGTCAGCGGGAGAAGCCACTTGGCCTATCCGGCCACATGTCACTGTCCCCCGGCCAAGCTTGGCTGTAGGTCCCGGGGAGGAATAATGCCCATGGAAGTAGGAGCTCCTACTTCCAAAGGGGCAAGTCAGCGGAAGAAGCCACTAGTTCTATCCGGCCAAGAGTCACTGTTCCCCGGCCACACTTGGCAGTAGGTCCCGGGGAGGAATAATGCCCATGGAAGTAGGAGCTCCTACTTCCAAAGGGGCAAGTCAGCGGGAGAAGCCACTTGGCCTATCCGGCCAAGAGTCACTGTTCCCCGGCCACACTTGGCAGTAGGTCCCGGGGAGGAATAATGCCCATGGAAGTAGGAGCTCCTACTTCCAAAGGGGCAAGTCAGCGGGAGAAGCCACTTGGCCTACCCGGCCAAGAGTCACTGTTCCCCGGCCACACTTGGCAGTAGGTCCCGGGGAGGAATAATGCCCATGGAAGTAGGAGCTCCTACCTCCAAAGGGGCAAGTCAGCGGGAGAAGCCACTTGGCCTATCCGGCCAAGAGTCACTGTTCCCCGGCCACACTTGGCAGTAGGTCCCGGGGAGGAATAATGCCCATGGAAGTAAGAGCTCCTACTTCCAAAGGGGCAAGTCAGCGGGAGAAGCCACTTGGCCTATCCGGCCACATGTCACTGTCCCCCGGCCAAGCTTGGCTGTAGGTCCCGGGGAGGAATAATGCCCATGGAAGTAGGAGCTCCTACTTCCAAAGGGGCAAGTCAGCGGGAGAAGCCACTTGGCCTATCCGGCCAAGAGTCACTGTTCCCCGGCCACACTTGGCAGTAGGTCCCGGGGAGGAATAATGCCCATGGAAGTAGGAGCTCCTACTTCCAAAGGGGCAAGTCAGCGGGAGAAGCCACTAGTTCTATCCGGCCAAGAGTCACTGTTCCCCGGCAACACTTGGCAGTAGGTCCCGGGGAGGAATAATGCCCATGGAAGTAGGAGCTACCACCTCCAAAGGGTGAAGACACTTGGCTCTAAGTCCCCGAGAGGTATACTGCCCATGGGAGTAAGAGCTCCTACTTCCAAAGGGGCAAGTCAGCGGGAGAAGCCACTTGGCCTATCCGGCCAAGAGTCACTGTTCCCCGGCCACACTTGGCAGTAGGTCCCGGGGAGGAATAATGCCCATGGAAGTAGGAGCTCCTACTTCCAAAGGGGCAAGTCAGCGGGAGAAGCCACTTGGGCTATCCGGCCACATGTCACTGTCCCCCGGCCACACTTGGCAGTAGGTCCCGGGGAGGAATAATGCCCATGGAAGTAAGAGCTCCTACTTCCAAAGGGGCAAGTCAGCGGGAGAAGCCACTTGGCCTAACCGGCCACATGTCACTGTCCCCCGGCCACACTTGGCAGTAGGTCCCGGGGAGGAATAATGCCCATGGAAGTAAGAGCTCCTACTTCCAAAGGGGCAAGTCAGCGGGAGCAGCCACTTGGCCTATCCGGCCAAGAGTCACTGTTCCCCGGCCACACTTGGCAGTAGGTCCCGGGGAGGAATAATGCCCATGGAAGTAGGAGCTCCTACTTCCAAAGGGGCAAGTCAGCGGGAGCAGCCACTTGGCCTATCCGTCCAAGAGTCACTGTTCCCCGGCCACACTTGGCTGTAGGTCCCGGGGAGGAATAATGCCCATGGAAGTAAGAGCTCCTACTTCCAAAGGGGCAAGTCAGCGGGAGAAGCCACTTGGCCTATCCGGCCACATGTCACTGTCCCCCGGCCACACTTGGCAGTAGGTCCCGGGGAGGAATAATGCCCATGGAAGTAGGAGCTACTACCTCCAAAGAGTGAAGACACTTGGCTCTAAGTCCCCGAGAGGTATAGTGCCCATGGAAGTAAGAGCTCCTACTTCCAAAGGGGCAAGTCAGCGGGAGAAGCCACTTGGCCTATCCGGCCAAGAGTCACTGTTCCCCGGCCACACTTGGCAGTAGGTCCCGGAGAGGAATAATGCCCATGGAAGTAGGAGCTCCTACTTCCAAAGGGGCAAGTCAGCGGGAGAAGCCACTTGGCCTATCCGGCCAAGAGTCACTGTTCCCCGGCCACACTTGGCAGTAGGTCCCGGGGAGGAATAATGCCCATGGAAGTAGGAGCTCCTACTTCCAAAGGGGCAAGTCAGCGGGAGAAGCCACTTGGCCTATCCGGCCACATGTCACTGTCCCCCGGCCACTCTTGGCAGTAGGTCCCGGGGAGGAATAATGCCCATGGAAGTAGGAGCTCCTACTTCCAAAGGGGCTAATCAGCGGGAGAAGCCACTTGGCCTACCCAGGCAAGAGTCACTGTTCCCCGGCCACACTTGGCAGTAGGTCCCGGGGAGGAATAATGCCCATGGAAGTAGGAGCTCCTACTTCCAAAGGGTCAAGTCAGCGGGAGAAGCCACTTGGCCTATCCGGCCAAGAGTCACTGTTCCCCGGCCACACTTGGCAGTAGGTCCCGGGGAGGAATAATGCCCATGGAAGTAGGAGCTCCTACTTCCAAAGGGGCAAGTCAGCGGGAGAAGCCACTTGGCATATCCGGCCAAGAGTCACTGTTCCCCGGCCACACTTGGCAGTAGGTCCCGGGGAGGAATAATGCCCATGGAAGTAGGAGCTCCTACTTCCAAAGGGGCAAGTCAGCGGGAGAAGCCACTTGGCCTATCCGGCCACATGTCACTGT
The DNA here is from genome assembly GCF_040894005.1 of Engystomops pustulosus. NCBI lineage: Eukaryota > Metazoa > Chordata > Amphibia > Anura > Leptodactylidae > Engystomops > Engystomops pustulosus. The sequence goes on from NW_027285066.1 coordinate 119,862, forward strand.
CCCCCGGCCACTCTTGGCAGTAGGTCCCGGGGAGGAATAATGCCCATGGAAGTAGGAGCTCCTACTTCCAAAGGGGCAAGTCAGCGGGAGAAGCCACTTGGCCTACCCAGGCAAGAGTCACTGTTCCCCGGCCACACTTGGCAGTAGGTCCCGGGGAGGAATAATGCCCATGGAAGTAGGAGCTCCTACTTCCAAAGGGTCAAGTCAGCGGGAGAAGCCACTTGGCCTATCCGGCCAAGAGTCACTGTTCCCCGGCCACACTTGGCAGTAGGTCCCGGGGAGGAATAATGCCCATGGAAGTAGGAGCTCCTACTTCCAAAGGGGCAAGTCAGCGGGAGAAGCCACTTGGCCTATCCGAACAAGAGTCACTGTTCCCCGGCCACACTTGGCAGGAGGTCCCGGGGAGGAATAATGCCCATGGAAGTAGGAGCTACTACCTCCAAAGGGTGAAGACACTTGGCTCTAAGTCCCCGAGAGGTATAGTGCCCATGGAAGTAGGAGCTCCTACTTCCAAAGGGGAAAGTAAGCGGGAGAAGCCACTTGGCCTATCCGGCCAAGAGTCACTGTTCCCCGGCCACACTTGGCAGTAGGTCCCGGGGAGGAATAATGCCCATGGAAGTAGGAGCTCCTACTTCCAAAGGGGCAAGTCAGCGGGAGAAGCCACTTGGCCTATCCGGCCAAGAGTCACTGTTCCCCGGCCACACTTGGCAGGAGGTCCCGGGGAGGAATAATGCCCATGGAAGTAGGAGCTCCTACTTCCAAAGGGGCAAGTCAGCGGGAGAAGCCACTTGGCCTATCCGGCCAAGAGTCACTGTTCCCCGGCCACACTTGGCAGTAGGTCCCGGGGAGGAATAATGCCCATGGAAGTAGGAGCTCCTACTTCCAAAGGGGCAAGTCAGCGGGAGAAGCCACTTGGCCTATCCGGCCAAGAGTCACTGTCCCCCGGCCACACTTGGCAGTAGGTCCCGGGGAGGAATAATGCCCATGGAAGTAGGAGCTCCTACTTCCAAAGGGTCAAGTCAGCGGGAGAAGCCACTTGGCCTATCCGGCCAAGAGTCACTGTTCCCCGGCCACACTTGGCAGTAGGTCCCGGGGAGGAATAATGCCCATGGAAGTAGGAGCTCCTACTTCCAAAGGGGAAAGTAAGCGGGAGAAGCCACTTGGCCTATCCGGCCAAGAGTCACTGTTCCCCGGCCACACTTGGCAGGAGGTCCCGGGGAGGAATAATGCCCATGGAAGTAGGAGCTCCTACTTCCAAAGGGGCAAGTCAGCGGGAGAAGCCACTTGGCCTATCCGGCCAAGAGTCACTGTTCCCCGGCCACACTTGGCAGGAGGTCCCGGGGAGGAATAATGCCCATGGAAGTAGGAGCTCCTACTTCCAAAGGGGCAAGTCAGCGGGAGAAGCCACTTGGCCTATCCGGCCAAGAGTCACTGTTCCCCGGCCACACTTGGCAGTAGGTCCCGGGGAGGAATAATGCCCATGGAAGTAGGAGCTCCTACTTCCAAAGGGGCAAGTCAGCGGGAGAAGCCACTTGGCCTATCCGGCCAAGAGTCACTGTCCCCCGGCCACACTTGGCAGTAGGTCCCGGGGAGGAATAATGCCCATGGAAGTAGGAGCTCCTACTTCCAAAGGGGCAAGTCAGCGGGAGAAGCCACTTCGCCTACCCGGCCAAGTGTCACTGTCCCCCGGCCAGACTTGGCGGCAAGTCCCGGGGAGGAATAATGCCCATGGAAGTAGGAGCTCACTTGGCTCTAAGTCTTCGAGAGGTATAATGCCCATGGAAGTAAGAGCTCCTACTTCCAAAGGGGCAAGTCAGCGGGAGAAGCCACTTCGCCTACCCGGCCAAGTGTCACTGTCCCCCGGCCAGACTTGGCGGCAAGTCCCGGGGAGGAATAATGCCCATGGAAGTAGGAGCTCCTACTTCCGAAGGGGCAAGTCAGCGGGAGAAGCCACTTCGCCTACCCGGCCAAGTGTCACTGTCCCCCGGCCAGACTTGGCGGCAAGTCCCGGGGAGGAATAATGCCCATGGAAGTAGGAGCTCACTTGGCTCTAAGTCTTCGAGAGGTATAATGCCCATGGAAGTAAGAGCTCCTACTTCCAAAGGGGCAAGTCAGCGGGAGAAGCCACTTCGCCTACCCGGCCAAGTGTCACTGTCCCCCGGCCAGACTTGGCGGCAAGTCCCGGGGAGGAATAATGCCCATGGAAGTAGGAGCTCCTACTTCCAAAGGGGCAAGTCAGCGGGAGAAGCCACTTGGCCTATCCGGCCAAGAGTCACTGTTCCCCGGCCACACTTGGCAGGAGGTCCCGGGGAGGAATAATGCCCATGGAAGTAGGAGCTCCTACTTCCAAAGGGGCAAGTCAGCGGGAGAAGCCACTTGGCCTATCCGGCCAAGAGTCACTGTTCCCCGGCCACACTTGGCAGTAGGTCCCGGGGAGGAATAATGCCCATGGAAGTAGGAGCTCCTACTTCCAAAGGGGCAAGTCAGCGGGAGAAGCCACTTGGCCTAACCGGCCAAGAGTCACTGTTCCCCGGCCACACTTGGCAGTAGGTCCCGGGGAGGAATAATGCCCATGGAAGTAGGAGCTCCTACTTCCAAAGGGGCAAGTCAGCGGGAGAAGCCACTTGGCCTATCCGGCCACATGTCACTGTTCCCCGGCCACACTTGGCAGTAGGTCCCGGGGAGGAATAATGCCCATGGAAGTAGGAGCTCCTACTTCCAAAGGGGCAAGTCAGCGGGAGAAGCCACTAGTTCTATCCGGCCAAGAGTCACTGTTCCCCGGCCACACTTGGCAGTAGGTCCCGGGGAGGAATAATGCCCATGGAAGTAGGAGCTCACTTGGCTCTAAGTCTTCGAGAGGTATAATGCCCATGGAAGTAAGAGCTCCTACTTCCAAAGGGGCAAGTCAGCGGGAGAAGCCACTTCGCCTACCCGGCCAAGTGTCACTGTCCCCCGGCCAGACTTGGCGGCAAGTCCCGGGGAGGAATAATGCCCATGGAAGTAGGAGCTCCTACTTCCAAAGGGGCAAGTCAGCGGGAGAAGCCACTTCGCCTACCCGGCCAAGTGTCACTGTCCCCCGGCCAGACTTGGCGGCAAGTCCCGGGGAGGAATAATGCCCATGGAAGTAGGAGCTCCTACTTCCAAAGGGGCAAGTCAGCGGGAGAAGCCACTTCGCCTACCCGGCCAAGTGTCACTGTCCCCCGGCCAGACTTGGCGGCAAGTCCCGGGGAGGAATAATGCCCATGGAAGTAGGAGCTCACTTGGCTCTAAGTCTTCGAGAGGTATAATGCCCATGGAAGTAAGAGCTCCTACTTCCAAAGGGGCAAGTCAGCGGGAGAAGCCACTTCGCCTACCCGGCCAAGTGTCACTGTCCCCCGGCCAGACTTGGCGGCAAGTCCCGGGGAGGAATAATGCCCATGGAAGTAGGAGCTCCTACTTCCAAAGGGGCAAGTCAGCGGGAGAAGCCACTTCGCCTACCCGGCCAAGTGTCACTGTCCCCCGGCCAGACTTGGCGGCAAGTCCCGGGGAGGAATAATGCCCATGGAAGTAGGAGCTCCTACTTCCAAAGGGGCAAGTCAGCGGGAGAAGCCACTTCGCCTACCCGGCCAAGTGTCACTGTCCCCCGGCCAGACTTGGCGGCAAGTCCCGGGGAGGAATAATGCCCATGGAAGTAGGAGCTCACTTGGCTCTAAGTCTTCGAGAGGTATAATGCCCATGGAAGTAAGAGCTCCTACTTCCAAAGGGGCAAGTCAGCGGGAGAAGCCACTTCGCCTACCCGGCCAAGTGTCACTGTCCCCCGGCCAGACTTGGCGGCAAGTCCCGGGGAGGAATAATGCCCATGGAAGTAGGAGCTCCTACTTCCAAAGGGGCAAGTCAGCGGGAGAAGCCACTTCGCCTACCCGGCCAAGTGTCACTGTCCCCCGGCCAGACTTGGCGGCAAGTCCCGGGGAGGAATAATGCCCATGGAAGTAGGAGCTCCTACTTCCAAAGGGGCAAGTCAGCGGGAGAAGCCACTTCGCCTACCCGGCCAAGTGTCACTGTCCCCCGGCCAGACTTGGCGGCAAGTCCCGGGGAGGAATAATGCCCATGGAAGTAGGAGCTCACTTGGCTCTAAGTCTTCGAGAGGTATAATGCCCATGGAAGTAAGAGCTCCTACTTCCAAAGGGGCAAGTCAGCGGGAGAAGCCACTTCGCCTACCCGGCCAAGTGTCACTGTCCCCCGGCCAGACTTGGCGGCAAGTCCCGGGGAGGAATAATGCCCATGGAAGTAGGAGCTCCTACTTCCAAAGGGGCAAGTCAGCGGGAGAAGCCACTTCGCCTACCCGGCCAAGTGTCACTGTCCCCCGGCCAGACTTGGCGGCAAGTCCCGGGGAGGAATAATGCCCATGGAAGTAGGAGCTCCTACTTCCAAAGGGGCAAGTCAGCGGGAGAAGCCACTTCGCCTACCCGGCCAAGTGTCACTGTCCCCCGGCCAGACTTGGCGGCAAGTCCCGGGGAGGAATAATGCCCATGGAAGTAGGAGCTCACTTGGCTCTAAGTCTTCGAGAGGTATAATGCCCATGGAAGTAAGAGCTCCTACTTCCAAAGGGGCAAGTCAGCGGGAGAAGCCACTTCGCCTACCCGGCCAAGTGTCACTGTCCCCCGGCCAGACTTGGCGGCAAGTCCCGGGGAGGAATAATGCCCATGGAAGTAGGAGCTCCTACTTCCAAAGGGGCAAGTCAGCGGGAGAAGCCACTTCGCCTACCCGGCCAAGTGTCACTGTCCCCCGGCCAGACTTGGCGGCAAGTCCCGGGGAGGAATAATGCCCATGGAAGTAGGAGCTCCTACTTCCAAAGGGGCAAGTCAGCGGAAGAAGCCACTAGTTCTATCCGGCCAAGAGTCACTGTTCCCCGGCCACACTTGGCAGTAGGTCCCGGGGAGGAATAATGCCCATGGAAGTAGGAGCTCCTACTTCCAAAGGGGCAAGTCAGCGGGAGAAGCCACTTGGCCTATCCGGCCAAGAGTCACTGTTCCCCGGCCACACTTGGCAGTAGGTCCCGGGGAGGAATAATGCCCATGGAAGTAGGAGCTCCTACTTCCAAAGGGGCAAGTCAGCGGGAGAAGCCACTTGGCCTACCCGGCCAAGAGTCACTGTCCCCCGGCCAGACTTGGCGGCAAGTCCCGGGGAGGAATAATGCCCATGGAAGTAGGAGCTCCTACTTCCAAAGGGGCAAGTCAGCGGGAGAAGCCACTTCGCCTACCCGGCCAAGTGTCACTGTCCCCCGGCCAGACTTGGCGGCAAGTCCCGGGGAGGAATAATGCCCCATGGAGCTCGGGCAGACTAGAAGTAACCTCGTCTGCCCGCTGGAGGGCGCCCTTCCCGGAGCGGAGGGGACCCCCTTGGCCACCAAGTGCAAGCCGAGTTTGGAGCTCGAAACCCGGCCACGCTTGGTCGTAGGTCCCGGTGAGGAACATGGCCATGGAAGTCGGAGCTCAAACCTCCAAATTGACCTCAGCCGGAGCACTTGCTGAGGCTGCCCGGGCATGGGTTACTGTTCCCCGGGCACACTTGGTCGTAGGTCCAAGTGTGGAACGTGTCCATGGAAGTTGAAGTGAAGAGAACCGCGAAAGGGAGTTTTTGCGCGAAGCCGCGGCCGAGGAGGGCTCACCGATCCCGGCGTGATTTCTGCCAGGCCCGGTACCCAAACCGAACTCCGCATGGTGGCTGGATCCGCGACCCTGGAACCCTGGGCCGGGAGCCTAGGGGCGAGAGGGGCCCCATGGAGCTCGGGCAGACTAGAAGTACCCTCGTCTGCCCGCTGGAGGGCGCCCTTCCCGGAGCGGAGGGGACCCCCCAAGCGACCAAGTGCAAGCCGAGTTTGGAGCTCGAAACCCGGCCACACTTGGTAGTTGGTCCCGGTGAGGAACATGCCCATGGAAGTAAGAGCTCAGCGGGAGCAGCCACTCAGGCTACACGGCAATGTGTCACTGTCCCCCGGCCAAGACTTGGCGGCAAGTCCCGGGGAGGAATAGTGCCCATGGAAGTAGCTCAGCGGGAGCAGCTGCTGAGGCTACCCGGGAATGTGTCACTGTCCCCCGGCCAGACTTGGCGGCAGGTCCCGGGGAGGAATAGTGCTCATGGAAGTAGCTCAGCGGGAGCAGCTGCTGAGGCTACCCGGGAATGTGTCACTGTCCCTGGGCCACACTTGGTCGTTGGTTCCTGATGAGGAACATGCCCATGGAAGTAAGAGTTCAGCGGGAGAAGCCGCTCAAGCTACCCGGGAATGTGTCACTGTCCCCCGGCCAGACTTGGCGGCAGGTCCCGGGGAGGAACAGTGCCCATGGAAGTCGGAGCTCCAACCTCCAAGTTGACCTCAGCGGGAGCACTTGCTGAGGCTACCCGGGCATGGGCGACTGTTCCCCGGCCACACTTGGTCGGAGGTCCCGGTGTGGAACATGCCCATGGAAGTTGAAGGGAAGAGAACCGCGAAAGGGAGTTTGGAGGCTGAGCCGCGGCCGAGGAGGTCTCACCGATCCCGGCGTGATTCCAGCCAGGCCCGGTACCCTATACCGAACTCGGCAGGGTGGCTGTATCCGGGACCCTGGAACCCTGGGCGGGGAGCCTAGGGGCGAGAGGGGCCCCATGGAGCTCGGGCAGACTAGAAGTACCCTCGTCTGCCCGCTGGAGGGCGCCCTTCCCGGAGCGGAGGGGACCCCCCAAGCGACCAAGTGCAAGCCGAGTTTGGAGCTCGAAACCCGGCCACACTTGGTAGTTGGTCCCGGTGAGGAACATGCCCATGGAAGTAAGAGCTCAGCGGGAGCAGCCACTCAGGCTACACGGCAATGTGTCACTGTCCCCCGGCCAAGACTTGGCGGCAAGTCCCGGGGAGGAATAGTGCCCATGGAAGTAGCTCAGCGGGAGCAGCTGCTGAGGCTACCCGGGAATGTGTCACTGTCCCCCGGCCAGACTTGGCGGCAGGTCCCGGGGAGGAATAGTGCTCATGGAAGTAGCTCAGCGGGAGCAGCTGCTGAGGCTACCCGGGAATGTGTCACTGTCCCTGGGCCACACTTGGTCGTTGGTTCCTGATGAGGAACATGCCCATGGAAGTAAGAGTTCAGCGGGAGCAGCCGCTCAGGGCTACCCGGGAATGTGTCACTGTCCCCCGGCCAGACTTGGCGGCAGGTCCCGGGGAGGAATAGTGCCCATGGAAGTCGGAGCTCCAACCTCCAAGTTGACCTCAGCGGGAGCAGCCGCTGAGGCTACCCGGGCATGGGTGACTGTTCCCCGGCCACACTTGGTCGGAGGTCCCGGTGTGGAACATGCCCATGGAAGTTGAAGGGAAGAGAACCGCGAAAGGGAGTTTGGAGGCTGAGCCGCGGCCGAGGAGGTCTCACCGATCCCGGCGTGATTCCAGCCAGGCCCGGTACCCTATACCGAACTCGGCAGGGTGGCTTTATCCGGGACCCTGGAACCCTGGGCGGGGAGCCTAGGGGCGAGAGGGGCCCCATGGAGCTCGGGCAGACTAGAAGTACCCTCGTCTGCCCGCTGGAGGGCGCCCTTCCCGGAGCGGAGGGGACCCCCCAAGCGACCAAGTGCAAGCCGAGTTTGGAGCTCGAAACCCGGCCACACTTGGTAGTTGGTCCCGGTGAGGAACATGCCCATGGAAGTAAGAGCTCAGCGGGAGCAGCCACTCAGGCTACACGGCAATGTGTCACTGTCCCCCGGCCAAGACTTGGCGGCAAGTCCCGGGGAGGAATAGTGCCCATGGAAGTAGCTCAGCGGGAGCAGCTGCTGAGGCTACCCGGGAATGTGTCACTGTCCCCCGGCCAGACTTGGCGGCAGGTCCCGGGGAGGAATAGTGCTCATGGAAGTAGCTCAGCGGGAGCAGCTGCTGAGGCTACCCGGGAATGTGTCACTGTCCCTGGGCCACACTTGGTCGTTGGTTCCTGATGAGGAACATGCCCATGGAAGTAAGAGTTCAGCGGGAGAAGCCGCTCAAGCTACCCGGGAATGTGTCACTGTCCCCCGGCCAGACTTGGCGGCAGGTCCCGGGGAGGAACAGTGCCCATGGAAGTCGGAGCTCCAACCTCCAAGTTGACCTCAGCGGGAGCACTTGCTGAGGCTACCCGGGCATGGGCGACTGTTCCCCGGCCACACTTGGTCGGAGGTCCCGGTGTGGAACATGCCCATGGAAGTTGAAGGGAAGAGAACCGCGAAAGGGAGTTTGGAGGCTGAGCCGCGGCCGAGGAGGTCTCACCGATCCCGGCGTGATTCCAGCCAGGCCCGGTACCCTATACCGAACTCGACAGGGTGGCTGTATCAGGGACCCTGGAACCCTGGGCGGGGAGCCTAGGGGCGAGAGGGGCCCCATGGAGCTCGGGCAGACTAGAAGTACCCTCGTCTGCCCGCTGGAGGGCGCCCTTCCCGGAGCGGAGGGGACCCCCCAAGCGACCAAGTGCAAGCCGAGTTTGGAGCTCGAAACCCGGCCACACTTGGTAGTTGGTCCCGGTGAGGAACATGCCCATGGAAGTAAGAGCTCAGCGGGAGCAGCCACTCAGGCTACCCGGCAATGTGTCACTGTCCCCCGGCCAAGACTTGGCGGCAAGTCCCGGGGAGGAATAGTGCCCATGGAAGTAGCTCAGCGGGAGCAGCTGCTGAGGCTACCCGGGAATGTGTCACTGTCCCCCGGCCAGACTTGGCGGCAGGTCCCGGGGAGGAATAGTGCTCATGGAAGTAGCTCAGCGGGAGCAGCTGCTGAGGCTACCCGGGAATGTGTCACTGTCCCTGGGCCACACTTGGTCGTTGGTTCCTGATGAGGAACATGCCCATGGAAGTAAGAGTTCAGCGGGAGAAGCCGCTCAAGCTACCCGGGAATGTGTCACTGTCCCCCGGCCAGACTTGGCGGCAGGTCCCGGGGAGGAACAGTGCCCATGGAAGTCGGAGCTCCAACCTCCAAGTTGACCTCAGCGGGAGCACTTGCTGAGGCTACCCGGGCATGGGCGACTGTTCCCCGGCCACACTTGGTCGGAGGTCCCGGTGTGGAACATGCCCATGGAAGTTGAAGGGAAGAGAACCGCGAAAGGGAGTCTGGAGGCTGAGCCGCGGCCGAGGAGGTCTCACCGATCCCGGCGTGATTCCAGCCAGGCCCGGTACCCTATACCGAACTCGACAGGGTGGCTGTATCCGGGACCCTGGAACCCTGGGCGGGGAGCCTAGGGGCGAGAGGGGCCCCATGGAGCTCGGGCAGACTAGAAGTACCCTCGTCTGCCCGCTGGAGGGCGCCCTTCCCGGAGCGGAGGGGACCCCCCAAGCGACCAAGTGCAAGCCGAGTTTGGAGCTCGAAACCCGGCCACACTTGGTAGTATGTCCCGGTGAGGAACATGCCCATGGAAGTAAGAGCTCAGCGGGAGCAGCCACTCAGGCTACCCGGGAATGTGTCACTGTCCCCCGGCCAAGACTTGGCGGCAAGTCCCGGGGAGGAATAGTTCCCATGGAAGTAGCTCAGCGGGAGCAGCTGCTGAGGCTACCCGGGAATGTGTCACTGTCCCCCGGCCAGACTTGGCGGCAGGTCCCGGGGAGGAATAGTGCTCATGGAAGTAGCTCAGCGGGAGCAGCTGCTGAGGCTACCCGGGAATGTGTCACTGTCCCTGGGCCACACTTGGTCGTTGGTTCCTGATGAGGAACATGCCCATGGAAGTAAGAGTTCAGCGGGAGAAGCCGCTCAAGCTACCCGGGAATGTGTCACTGTCCCCCGGCCAGACTTGGCGGCAGGTCCCGGGGAGGAACAGTGCCCATGGAAGTCGGAGCTCCAACCTCCAAGTTGACCTCAGCGGGAGCACTTGCTGAGGCTACCCGGGCATGGGCGACTGTTCCCCGGCCACACTTGGTCGGAGGTCCCGGTGTGGAACATGCCCATGGAAGTTGAAGGGAAGAGAACCGCGAAAGGGAGTCTGGAGGCTGAGCCGCGGCCGAGGAGGTCTCACCGATCCCGGCGTGATTCCAGCCAGGCCCGGTACCCTATACCGAACTCGACAGGGTGGCTGTATCCGGGACCCTGGAACCCTGGGCGGGGAGCCTAGGGGCGAGAGGGGCCCCATGGAGCTCGGGCAGACTAGAAGTACCCTCGTCTGCCCGCTGGAGGGCGCCCTTCCCGGAGCGGAGGGGACCCCCCAAGCGACCAAGTGCAAGCCGAGTTTGGAGCTCGAAACCCGGCCACACTTGGTAGTTGGTCCCGGTGAGGAACATGCCCATGGAAGTAAGAGCTCAGCGGGAGCAGCCACTCAGGCTACCCGGCAATGTGTCACTGTCCCCCGGCCAAGACTTGGCGGCAAGTCCCGGGGAGGAATAGTGCCCATGGAAGTAGCTCAGCGGGAGCAGCTGCTGAGGCTACCCGGGAATGTGTCACTGTCCCCCGGCCAGACTTGGCGGCAGGTCCCGGGGAGGAATAGTGCTCATGGAAGTAGCTCAGCGGGAGCAGCTGCTGAGGCTACCCGGGAATGTGTCACTGTCCCTGGGCCACACTTGGTCGTTGGTTCCTGATGAGGAACATGCCCATGGAAGTAAGAGTTCAGCGGGAGAAGCCGCTCAAGCTACCCGGGAATGTGTCACTGTCCCCCGGCCAGACTTGGCGGCAGGTCCCGGGGAGGAACAGTGCCCATGGAAGTCGGAGCTCCAACCTCCAAGTTGACCTCAGCGGGAGCACTTGCTGAGGCTACCCGGGCATGGGCGACTGTTCCCCGGCCACACTTGGTCGGAGGTCCCGGTGTGGAACATGCCCATGGAAGTTGAAGGGAAGAGAACCGCGAAAGGGAGTCTGGAGGCTGAGCCGCGGCCGAGGAGGTCTCACCGATCCCGGCGTGATTCCAGCCAGGCCCGGTACCCTATACCGAACTCGACAGGGTGGCTGTATCCGGGACCCTGGAACCCTGGGCGGGGAGCCTAGGGGCGAGAGGGGCCCCATGGAGCTCGGGCAGACTAGAAGTACCCTCGTCTGCCCGCTGGAGGGCGCCCTTCCCGGAGCGGAGGGGACCCCCCAAGCGACCAAGTGCAAGCCGAGTTTGGAGCTCGAAACCCGGCCACACTTGGTAGTATGTCCCGGTGAGGAACATGCCCATGGAAGTAAGAGCTCAGCGGGAGCAGCCACTCAGGCTACCCGGGAATGTGTCACTGTCCCCCGGCCAAGACTTGGCGGCAAGTCCCGGGGAGGAATAGTGCCCATGGAAGTAGCTCAGCGGGAGCAGCCACTCAGGCTACCCGGGAATGTGTCACTGTCCCTCGGCCACACTTGGTCGTAGGTCCCGGTGAGGAACATGCCCATGGAAGTCGGAGCTCCAACCTCCAACCGGGTGAAGCCTCCGAGAGCTAGCCGGGAATAGGGCGCCAATCCCGGCTACCGCCCTCCAGGCTTGCCCCGGTCGAAAGACCTACGTCCTCGCACCAGCACAAGCGCAAAAATTTTCTAAGTGTGGGAGAACCGAGGACCCGCCCGGTGGCACTCTGCCTCTCGCTGCCGCCCTCCTGGAAGCGTCCTCGGTCACTGTGTGTGCGGCAGATATCAGAGCTCCGGAAAGGTGAAAAAGAACCGGTAAGAGGGCGAATCCGGCAGCTCCCTGCCGGGCGAGGACCACCGCGAGCGGCGGGGACGTCAGACGGGAGACGCGCGGCGGACCTTCCGTCGGAGTGCCTGGGATTTTGACCTCGGAGAAGTTCGAAAAAATTATGCGGTCGGAGCTGTCTGCCCCGGCCGGGGAAGGCTCACCGCCGGCGGCTGCCAACCCCTGGCTTGCCCGCTGGATGCCCTTTCGGAGGCTGCTGAAAAAGAACTGTCAGGCGGGCACCTCTCGGAAGAACCGCAGACCAAAACGACCGGTAAAAATTTTGGGCGATCCGACACGTAGTGCACCTTCGGCGGCAGAGAAAAGCAGCAAAAATACCGGTCAGAGAAGGGGAGTTTTGGTCGACTCTGCCAGGTTTTTGCACTAAGTCAGATCCGTAATGCCAGCGGGACTGAGTCGCTTTTGCGTGCCGTGGTCCTGGAGGCCTGCTCGGACAGAGCGGTCCTTCGGGTCCCGCGGGAAGGGGCATTTCATGTTCCTCTGCGGGAGGTGATCCATTTTCTGCGGGAAATGGCGAGCCCCTTCGGCTACAAGAGTGTGTAGGTCCCGCTCAACAGTCTACGTCCTTAACCATCGGGGACTTTGTAGATTTTGCCCAAAATCGCTCTCCGCAGAACAGAGCGTGAGGTCTCCGCGGCGGAGGCCGGAAAAGGTGCGAGGTGAGCGGCATGGTATGACTGGGCTCGTGCCGCTCACTGCTACCCGGAGCGTGGCGCCCTCCGGGTAAAAAGCTAGACGGGGCGAGTAGGTGGGTTGACGGGCGCATAAGCAACGCCGTCCCCGCCGTACAAGGTGCCGGTGGCCTGGCGAACCACCGGCGTAAGGCTAGCCAGGGCGTACCGCGGGGCAGAGGGCGCATAAGCCACGCTCTCTCTCCATCCCACCAGCACAAGCGAAAAATTTTCAAAGTGTGGGAGAACCGGCTTCCCGACCGGTGGCACTCTGCCTCTCTCTGCCGCCCTCCTGGAAGCGTCCTCGGTCACTCGGAGTACGGCAGATTTAAGAGCTCCGGAATGGTGAAAAAGAACCGGAGAGAGGGCGACTCCGGCTTCTCTCTGCCGGGCGAGGACCACCGCAGGCGGCGGGGACCTCTGACAGGAGGCGGCGCTGCGGGCAGGCTTTCTAAGTGCCTGGGCTTTTGGCCTCGGCGAAAGTCGAAAAAATTATGCGGTCGGAGCTTTCTGCCCCGGCCGGGGAAGGCTCACCGCCGGCGGCTGCCAACCCCTGGCTTGCCCGCTGGATGCCCTTTCGGAGGCTGCTGAAAAAGAACTGTCAGGCGGGCACCTCTCGGAAGAACCGCAGACCAAAACGACCGGTAAAAATTTTGGGCGATCCGACCCGTAGTGCACCTTCGGCGGCAGAGAAAAGCAACAAAAATACCGGTCAGAGAAGGGGAGTTTTGGTCGACTCTGCCAGGTTTTTGCACTAAGTCAGATCCGTAATGCCAGCGGGACTGAGTCGCTTTTGCGTGCCGTGGTCCTGGAGGCCTGCTCGGACAGAGCGGTCCTTCGGGTCCCGCGGGAAGGGGCATTTCATGTTCCTCTGCGGGAGGTGATCCATTTTCTGCGGGAAATGGCGAGCCCCTTCGGCTACAAGAGTGTGTAGGTCCCGCTCAACAGTCTACGTCCTTAACCATCGGGGACTTTGTAGATTTTGCCCAAAATCGCTCTCCGCAGAACAGAGCGTGAGGTCTCCGCGGCGGAGGCCGGAAAAGGTGCGAGGTGAGCGGCATGGTATGACTGGGCTCGTGCCGCTCACTGCTACCCGGAGCGTGGCGCCCTCCGGGTAAAAGGCTAGCCGGGGCGAGTAGGTGGGATGACGGGCGCATAAGCAACGCCGTCCCCGCCGTACAAGGTGCCGGTGGCCTGGCGAACCACCGGCGTAAGGCTAGCCAGGGCGTACCGCGGGGCAGAGGGCGCATAAGCCACGCTCTCTCTCCATCCCACCAGCACAAGCGAAAAATTTTCAAAGTGTGGGAGAACCGGCTTCCCGACCGGTGGCACTCTGCCTCTCGCTGCCGCCCTCCTGGAAGCGTCCTCGGTCACTCGGAGTACGGCAGATTTAAGAGCTCCGGAATGGTGAAAAAGAACCGGAGAGAGGGCGACTCCGGCTTCTCTCTGCCGGGCGAGGACCACCGCAGGCGGCGGGGACGTCTGACAGGAGACGGCGCTGCGGGCAGGCTTTAAAAGTGCATGGGGTTTTGGCCTCGGCAAAAGTCGAAAAAATTATGCGGTCGGAGCTTTCTGCCCCGGCCGGGGAAGGCTCACCGCCGGCGGCTGCCAACCCCTGGCTTGCCCGCTGGATGCCCTTTCGGAGGCTTCTGAAAAAGAACTGTCAGGCGGGCACCTCTCGGAAGAACCGCAGACCAAAACGACCGGTAAAAATTTTGGGCGATCCGACCCGTAGTGCACCTTCGGCGGCAGAGAAAAGCAACAAAAATACCGGTCAGAGAAGGGGAGTTTTGGTCGACTCTGCCAGGTTTTTGCACTAAGTCAGATCCGTAATGCCAGCGGGACTGAGTCGCTTTTGCGTGCCGTGGTCCTGGAGGCCTGCTCGGACAGAGCGGTCCTGCGGGTCCCGCGGGAAGGGGCATTTCATGTTCCTCTGCGGGAGGTGATCCATTTTCTGCGGGAAATGGCGAGCCCCTTCGGCTACAAGAGTGTGTAGGTCCCGCTCAACAGTCTACGTCCTTAACCATCGGGGACTTTGTAGATTTTGCCCAAAATCGCTCTCCGCAGAACAGAGCGTGAGGTCTCCGCGGCGGAGGCCGGAAAAGGTGCGAGGTGAGCGGCATGGTATGACTGGGCTCGTGCCGCTCACTGCTACCCGGAGCGTGGCGCCCTCCGGGTAAAAGGCTAGCCGGGGCGAGTAGGTGGGATGACGGGCGCATAAGCAACGCCGTCCCCGCCGTACAAGGTGCCGGTGGCCTGGCGAACCACCGGCGTAAGGCTAGCCAAAGGGCGTACCGCGGGGCAGAGGGCGCATAAGCCACGCTCTCTCTCCATCCCACCAGCACAAGCGAAAAATTTTCAAAGTGTGGGAGAACCGGCTTCCCGACCGGTTGCACTCTGCCTCTCGCTGCCGCCGTCCTGGAAGCGTCCTCGGTCACTCGGAGTACGGCAGATTTAAGAGCTCCGGAATGGTGAAAAAGAACCGGAGAGAGGGCGACTCCGGCTTCTCTCTGCCGGGCGAGGACCACCGCAGGCGGCGGGGACGTCTGACAGGAGACGGCGCTGCGGGCAGGCTTTAAAAGTGCATGGGGTTTTGGCCTCGGAGAAAGTCGAAAAAATTATGCGGTCGGAGCTGTCTGCCCCGGCCGGGGAAGGCTCACCTCCGGCGGCTGCCAACCCCTGGCTTGCCCGCTGGATGGCCTTTCGGAGGCTGCTGAAAAAGAACTGTCAGGCGGGCACCTCTCGGAAGAACCGCAGACCAAAACGACCGGTAAAAATTTTGGGCGATCCGACCCGTAGTGCACCTTCGGCGGCAGAGAAAAGCAACAAAAATACCGGTCAGAGAAGGGGAGTTTTGGTCGACTCTGCCAGGTTTTTGCACTAAGTCAGATCCGTAATGCCAGCGGGACTGAGTCGCTCTTGCGTGCCGTGGTCCTGGAAGCCTGCTCGGACAGAGTGGCCCTTCGGGTCCCGCGGGAAGGGGCATTTCATGTTCCTCTGCGGGAGGTGATCCATTTTCTGCGGGAAATGGCGAGCCCCTTCGGCTACAAGAGTGTGTAGGTCCCGCTCAACAGTCTACGTCCTTAACCATCGGGGACTTTGTAGATTTTGCCCAAAATCGCTCTCCGCAGAACAGAGCGGGAGGTCTCCGCGGCGGAGGCCGGAAAAGGTGCGAGGTGAGCGGCATGGTATGACTGGGCACGTGCCGCTCACTGCTACCCGGAGCGTGGCGCCCTCCGGGTAAAAGGCTAGCCGGGGCGAGTAGGTGGATTGACGGGCGCATAAGCAACGCCGTCCCCGCCGTACAAGGTGCCGGTGGCCTGGCGAACCACCGGCGTAAGGCTAGCCAAGGGCGTACCGCGGGGCAGAGGGCGCATAAGCCACGCCGTCCCCGCTGTACAAGGTGCCGGTGGCCTGGCGAACCACCGGCGTAAGGCTAGCCAAGGGCGTACCGCGGGGCAGAGGGCGCATAAGCCACGCTCTCTCTCCATCCCACCAGAACAAGCGAAAAAATTTCAAAGTGTGGGAGAACCGGCTTCCCGACCGGTGGCACTCTGCCTCTCGCTGCCGCCCTCCTGGAAGCGTCCTCGGTCACTCGGTGTCCGGCAGATTTCAGAGCTCCGGAATGGTGAAAAAGAACCGGTGAGAGGGCGAATCCGGCTTCTCTCTGCCGGGCGAGGACCACCGCAGGCGGCAAGGGACGTCTGCCAGGAGACGGCGCTGCGGGCAGGCTTTAAAAGTGCATGGGGTTTTGGCCTCGGCGAAAGTCGAAAAAATTTTGCGGTCGGAGCTGTCTGCCCCGGCCGGGGAAGGCTCACCGCCGGCGGCTGCCAACCCCTGGCTTGCCCGCTGGATGCCCTTTCGGAGGCTGCTGAAAAAGAACTGTCAGGCGGGCACCTCTCGGAAGAACCGCAGACCAAAACGACCGGTAAAAATTTTGGGCGATCCGACCCTCAGTGCACCTTCGGCGGCAGAGAAAAGCAACAAAAACACCGGTCAAAGAAGGGAGGTTTTGGTCGACTCTGCCTGGTTTTTGCACAAAGTCAGATCCGTAATGCCAGCGGGACTGAGTCGCTTTTGCGTGCCGTGGTCCTGGAGGCCTGCTCGGACAGAGCGGTCCTTCGGGTCCCGCGGGAAGGGGCATTTCATGTTCCTCTGCGGGAGGTGGTCCATTTTCTGCGGGAAATGGCGAGCCCCATCGGCTACAAGAGTGTGTAGGTCCCGCTCAACAGTCTACGTCCTTAACCATCGGGGACTTTGTAGATTTTGGCAGAAATCGCCCCCCGCAGGTCCTAGCGGGAGGTCTCCGCGGCGGAGGCCGGAGAGGGCGCGAGGTGAGCGGCATGGTATGACTGGGTTCGTGCCGCTCACTGGTACCCGGAGCGTGGCGCCCTCCGGGTAAAAGGCTAGCCGGGGCGAGTAGGTGGGTTGACGGGCGCATAAGCCACGCCGTCCCCGCCGTACAAGGTGCCGGTGGCCTGGCGAACCACCGGCGTAAGGCCAGCCAGGGCGGACCGCGGGGCAGAGGGCGCATAAGCCACGCTCTCTCTCCATCCCACCAGAACAAGCGAAAAATTTTCAAAGTGTGGGAGAACCGGCGACCCGACCGGTGGCACTCTGCCTCTCGCTGCCGCCCTCCTGGAAGCGTCCTCGGTCACTCGGTGTCCGGCAGATTTCAGAGCTCCGGAATGGTGAAAAAGAACCGGAGAGGGGGCGACTCCGGCTTCTCTCTGCCGGGCGAGGACCACCGCAGGCGGCAAGGGACGTCTGACAGGAGACGGCGCTGCGGGCAGGCTTTAAAAGTGCATGGGGTTTTGGCCTCGGCGAAAGTCGAAAAAATTTTGCGGTCGGAGCCGTCTGCCCCGGCCGGGGAAGGCTCACCGCCGGCGGCTGCCAACCCCTGGCTTGCCCGCTGGATGGCCTTTCGGAGGCTGCTGAAAAAGAACTGTCAGGCGGGCACCTCTCGGAAGAACCGCAGACCAAAACGACCGGTAAAAATTTTGGGCGATCCGACCCTCAGTGCACCTTCGGCGGCAGAGAAAAGCATCAAAAATACCGGTCAAAGAAGCGAGGTTTTGGTCGACTCTGCCAGGTTTTTGCACAAAGTGTTGGCATCGTGCGGCGTCGCGCTTTGCCGTACCGTATCCCCAATGGAGCGGCGCCCGGCGGGGTAGGCTAGCCATGTGAGGTCGAGGGCGGGAGGACGGGACGTAAGCCAGGCCGTTCTCCACAAGAAATTCCGGACGCGGAGACCCCTTCTCCGCCCTACGGTCCCCAATGGGGTGGCGCCCGGCGGGTGAGGCTAGCCATGGGAGGACGGGACGTAAGCCAGGCCGTTCTCCACAAGAAATTCCGTACGCGGAGACCCTTCTCCGCCCTACGGTCCCCAATGGGGTGGCGCCCGGCGGGTGAGGCTAGCCATGTGAGGTCGAGGGCGGGAGGACGGGACGTAAGCCAGGCCGTTCTCCACAAGTAAATTCCGGACGCGGAGACCCCTTCTCCGCCCTACGGTCCCCAATGGGGTGGCGCCCGGCGGGTGAGGCTAGCCGTGTGAGGTCGAGGGCGGGAGGACGGGACGTAAGCCAGGCCGTTCTCCACAAGTAAATTCCGGACGCGGAGACCCCTTCTCCGCCCTACGGTCCCCAATGGGGTGGCTCCCGGCGGGTGAGGCTAGCCATGTGAGGTCGAGGGCGGGAGGACGGGACGCAAGCCAGGCCGTTCTCCACAAACTCCCAGCGGTAGAGTCTCGGCTCTCCGCTCTTTTGATCGATCTGACACAGCGCGATCCGGCGGGGCAGGGCACTTTGCTCGGTCAGGGGTATTGGCCCCGGCCGGTTTATGGTAAAGCGTTCCTTAGCCTCAGTCTTGGTCGCGCATCAATCCCCCGCTCCCCGTGAGCGGCTGTCGTCCTCTGCCTAAGGTTGTGTAGCGCGGTGCCAGTGTGGTCCTCGCACGGCCCCGCTCCTGCCACAGCGGTAGGACTCTCTGCTTCGGCTGAGGTTTGCTACGAAGCGTATGGAACGGGCGTACTCCACCGTACCGTGGGTGGGGGGCGGCGGCGTTGGCGGCGGCAGCGTCCAGCGCGGAGCTCCGGCTCCCGCGGCAGCGCCTCGCCTAGTGTCCCTCGGGCAAGTCCAATCGCCCCCCGCCCGGTCGGAGAGCGCAGACACACCTCTGTGTCCACGGTTTATTTCCGCAGCACGAAAAGGGACGGCTCCCGCCTGCTCCTCGCGGCGGCGACGAGGCTTAGACCCACCGTGGCGTATCCGCGGTAGGTATGCTCGTCGGTCGGAGGAGCGGTTGCGGTCGAGTGGTCCCCAGTGTACCCTGTTAGCGCTGCCCGCCTACGCCTGAAGAGCTGCGGACCGAGAAAAAGGTTCGCTCCGCTGCTGACGGCGAAGCGCGCGGCACGCCGCGGAAGAGGAGAGGGAGCGGTCGCCCCCGGGGCGGCTCCCCTCCGAGTCCGGCAGAAGCAGAGATTGTAGCGGAGGGGGGGGTTTCTAAATTCCCCGGGCGTGTTATCCCCAGCGGTAGCCTTTGAACTCTTCAACCGCAAGCACGATCGCACGTTCACAGCACCCGTCACTAGGAGCCGGGCCAGAGGCGGGCGGCAGACGAAACCGACATGAGCGCTTAAGGGTATTGCACCCCCGGCGCCCAGACCCTGGAAATTGAGTCTGCCCCCAAAGCCCACCCGCGTCCTCCTTGGCGCTCCCGGAGTACATGGTCGTAGATGGGCCATCGGTCGCTAATGCCAAACTGCGTCCCAGGGGTGCGTCCCCTCTGACCAACGGCAGACCCATCCCTCTCGCCAATCCGCGGATCCCCGCCAGGTCCCGAACAGGGCTCGTCCTTTAGCGTTTCAAATGCGCCCTCCCCGCCATACGAGGGGTTGAGGACCGTAGCCTTCCCTTACGAGAGGCACCAGGGGTGCGCCTGCTCGAGGGCCCGGCCGTGGGCGTAACGCTTGGGCCGCCCGGGGGAGTCGGTAGACCATGGGAGACCAACACTCGCACACGAACGTTGCCCGTGCTTTTGTGGAAGAGAGCTTCTTGCGAGGTTGTCGCTGCGGTGGCGCCCGGACAAACCCTATCCCTAAAACTTCTGGGGAATTGGCGTCTAAGCCTGCACCCTGCACGGTATCCCTGCACCCACGAAGGGGGCCGTGGAAGGCTTGGGGTCGCGCCGGCGAAACCGACCGGATGCCCGGGGTACTGAACCCCCGGGGTCCCACCCTGGAAATTGAGCCGTCCGACCCCGCCACGTCTTCCTAGTGCTCTCCTTGGCTCCCCCGCCTGTGGGCATCGTTAGGGGCTGCGGTCATCAGCGCCGGCTAAGCTTCGGCAACACGGCCGACCCACCCCTTCGGCGCCTGGGGGTGCCTGGTCCCAGTCCGGGCCGTTCCGTAGGGGCGGCTATCCCTTACATGAGGGACTCGGTGCGTCCGCTCGGGCTGCGGGGCTCCGGCTCCGACAGCCGGGGAGCTGGTTTTGACCGCGGGCCTCCACGGGAACCGGCAGGGACCGGACTAGGCGTCAAGCCGAAAATAACCCCGGCACCCTCTGCTTCCAAAGCGAGGGGACCTTTGGCCGAGCGGGGGCACCGGAAGCCGAACCGACCCCAACCCCTCTTCCTACCCCAGGGCTGGGCTGACCAATCCCCTGATCGGGTCTAAAATGGAAGAAGGGGATTCGAGGGAAGGGGCTGGCGGAAGGCAGTTGCCCGACGGAGTAGGCGAAGGCCAGGCCGTTTCCGAGTCCCGAGCAGAGGAGGGCGAACTCGGCTCTTCATCGACCGACGGCGAGGCGAGGGCGGTGGCTGCCGCGGGGAAGACTCCATTGCTCGTCAGCGCGCTAGGAGCGGGGCCGACTGGCTGCTCGGGGTATGGCATCCCCGGGGGCCCACCCTGGAAATCTTCGCTCCTCAGCCGCTGCAGGTTATAAGGTCCCGCCGCGCGTAAGCGCTCAACTCTCCGACCCACGGATGTCGAGCCCATGGTGAGCCGGCCGTTTCGTACGGGGAAAAGGGGTCCTCTGGCCCCACATCGATCGAGGGGGTTTAGATCCGCGGAGGCACGCACCGCGAGGCGAATCGCTGCTTTTCCCCAAGAGGTTAACCTTCAAACCACCGAGTAGGTTCGGGGCAGGGCCGACAGTCTGCACTGGGGTATTGCATCCCTGGTGGGGCGACCCTGGAAATCTCTGCCCCTTTCCACTCTTTCGGTTGGGCCTCTCGTCGGGGCGAGCGTAAGTCGGCAAGCAGACGTGGGAAGAGGCTTCTTACCGGTGACACTCCCTTCGTGAGAGAGGCAGGTACTCGCCCCGGACCCCGGTCCAAATCTGCGCGGGCCGGACGGCCTCGGCCCTAGCCGAAGGCCGCTCCCGCGAAGCCAGGGAGCCGAAAAAATAACCCCGACACCCTCCGCGACCTCGCGTGCTTCCAAAGCGAGGGGAAACTTTGGCCGAGCGGGGCACCCGAAGCCGAACCGACCCCAACCCCTCTTCTTACCCCAGGGCTGGGCTGACCAATCCCCTGATCGGGTCTAAAATGGAAGAAGGGGATTCGAGGGAAGGGGCTGGCGGAAGGCAGTTGCCCGACGGAGTAGGCGAAGGCCAGGCCGTTTCCAAATCCCGAGCCAGAGGAGGGCGAACGACGTTCTTCATCGACCGACGGCGAGGCTAGGGCGAGGGCGGTGGCTGCCGCGGGGAAGACTCCATTGCTTGCCAGCGTGCTAGGAGCGGGGCCGACAGGCTGCTCGGGGTATGGCATCCCCGGGGGCCCACCCTGGAAATCTTCGCTCCTCAGCCGCTGCAGGTTATAAGGTCCCGCCGCGCGTAAGCGCTCAACTCCCCGACCCACGGACGTCGAGCCCATGGTGAGCTGACAGTTTCGTACGGGGAAAAGGGGTCCTCTGGCCCCACATCGATCGAGGGGGTTTAGATCCGCGGAGGCACGCACCGCGAGGCGAATCGCTGCTTTTCCCCAAGAGGTTAACCTTCAAACCACCGAGTAGGTTCGGGGCAGGGCCGACTGTCTGCACTGGGGTATTGCATCCCTGGTGGGGCGACCCTGGAAATCTCTGCCCCTTTCCACTCTTTCGGTTGGGCCTCTCGTCGGGGCGAGCGTAAGTCGGCAAGCAGACGTGGGAAGAGGCTTCTTACCGGTGACACTCCCTTCGTGAGAGAGGCAGGTACTCGCCCCGCACCCCGGTCCAAATCTGCTCGGTCCGGCCGTCGTCGGCCCTAGCCGAAGGCCGCTCCCGCGAAGCCAGGCGATCCGAACCGAGGATCCGCGCGAGCCTTCTCCAAGCCCTCTGCCGGGCGCTGGTGTTGAAAGCGTAGCGGACCCTGTTCGCCGGAGCGATAGGAGCGGAGCACCGGTCCCGCAGGGTTGAAAGCTGGGTAGCAGCGCCGTAGCTTCCCTCCCAGCCTTCCCCCGGACCTGGCGCCCGATCCCCTCCGCTCCTCTGTGCGTTGGCGGGCGGCGCTGCATGGGTACGTCGCGACGGCTCCTATCGTCTCTCTCGCTTAACAGTGTGGAGAGGTGGTGGTGGAGCCGTCCGACACTCGAGGTGCTGAAGTTGAGCGTCCAATGCTTTCCTTCTATGCGCAGCCTACAGGAGCTGTCCGAGCTTCGGAGGTGCTGATGGAGGTGAGAGTCGAGCGCCACTTCTTGGCTGAACTGAGTGGGGAAAGCCAGCGACTGCGAGAGGGAGGGGAAGGGAAGGCTTTTTCGGGTCCTTGGAAGGGACCGAGAGCATCTTTCTTGCCCCCCTGCCCTAAGCTCCATCCAATGTTGTCTGCGAGGTCTTCTCCGGCGGCGGAGAAGCGCTGCGGTAGCAGCAGCAGCAACGAGCGTTCCCATTAGCTCACGGAGCCTGACTCCAAGAGTCTACCCCTCAGAGCTCGGCTACCTGGTTGATCCTGCCAGTAGTATATGCTTGTTTTAAAGATTAAGCCATGCATGTCTAAGTACTGACTATTCTTTACGGTGAAACTGCGAATGGCTCATTAAATCAGTTATGGTTCCTTTGATCGTTCCGCATTGATGATGTGCTACTCGGATAACTGTGGCAATTCTAGAGCTAATACGTGCCCAAGAGCGCTGCCCTCCAGGAAGGCGTGCATTTATCAGACTTAAAACCAATCCGGGGAGCCCTGGTCCGCGGCGGGTCTCCGGGCCCGCTGCGGCGCCAGCCCCGTCCTAGACTTGGCGACTCTAGGTGACCTCGGGCCGATCGCACGTCCTCCGTGACGGCGACGATCTATTCAGGTTTCTGCCCTATCAACTGTCGATGGTATCTAACCCGCCTACCATGGTGACAACGGGTGACGGGGAATTAGGGTTCGGTTCCGGAGAGGGAGCCTGAGAAAC
>NW_027285066.1:152500-177500 GCF_040894005.1 Engystomops pustulosus
CTCCTACTTCCAAAGCGATGACGTCAGCGGGAGCAGCCGCTCGGCCGTATCCGGCGGCATGTCACTGTTCCCCGGCCAGACTTGGCGGCAAGTCCCGGGGGACGAACAAGCCCATGGAAGTAGGGGCTCAGCGGGAGCAGCCAGTTGGCCTATCCGGCCACATGTCACTGTCCCCCGGCCAGACTTGGCGGCAAGTCCCGGGGAGGAACAAGCCCATGGAAGTAGGAGCTCCTACTTCCAAAGCGATGACGTCAGCGGGAGCAGCCGCTCGGCCGTATCCGGCGGCATGTCACTGTTCCCCGGCCAGACTTGGCGGCAAGTCCCGGGGGACGAACAAGCCCATGGAAGTAGGGGCTCAGCGGGAGCAGCCAGTTGGCCTATCCGGCCACATGTCACTGTCCCCCGGCCAGACTTGGCGGCAAGTCCCGGGGAGGAACAAGCCCATGGAAGTAGGAGCTCCTACTTCCAAAGCGATGACGTCAGCGGGAGCAGCCGCTCGGCCGTATCCGGCGGCATGTCACTGTTCCCCGGCCAGACTTGGCGGCAAGTCCCGGGGGACGAACAAGCCCATGGAAGTAGGGGCTCAGCGGGAGCAGCCAGTTGGCCTATCCGGCCACATGTCACTGTCCCCCGGCCAGACTTGGCGGCAAGTCCCGGGGAGGAACAAGCCCATGGAAGTAGGAGCTCCTACTTCCAAAGCGATGACGTCAGCGGGAGAAGCCGCTCGGCCTATCCGGCCACATGTCACTGTCCCCCGGCCACACTTGGCTATAGGTCCCGGGGAGGAATAATGCCCATGGAAGTAGGAGCTCCTACTTCCAAAGGGGCAAGTCAGCGGGAGCAGCCACTTGGCCTATCCGGCCAAGTTTCACTGTTCCCCGGCCACACTTGGCTGTAGGTCCCGGAGAGGAATAATGCCCATGGAAGTAAGAGCTCCTACCTCCAAAGGGGCAAGTCAGCGGGAGAAGCCACTTGGCCTATCCGGCCACATGTCACTGTCCCCCGGCCAAGCTTGGCTGTAGGTCCCGGGGAGGAATAATGCCCATGGAAGTAGGAGCTCCTACTTCCAAAGGGGCAAGTCAGCGGAAGAAGCCACTAGTTCTATCCGGCCAAGAGTCACTGTTCCCCGGCCTTACTTGGCAGTAGGTCCCGGGGAGGAATAATGCCCATGGAAGTAGGAGCTCCTACTTCCAAAGGGGCAAGTCAGCGGGAGAAGCCACTTGGCCTATCCGGCCAAGAGTCACTGTTCCCCGGCCACTCTTGGCAGTAGGTCCCGGGGAGGAATAATGCCCATGGAAGTAGGAGCTCCTACTTCCAAAGGGGCAAGTCAGCGGGAGAAGCCACTTGGCCTATCCGGCCAAGAGTCACTGTTCCCCGGCCACACTTGGCAATAGGTCCCGGGGAGGAATAATGCCCATGGAAGTAGGAGCTCCTACTTCCAAAGGGGCAAGTCAGCGGGAGCAGCCACTTGGCCTACCCGGCCAAGTTTCACTGTTCCCCGGCCAGACTTGGCTGTAGGTCCCGGAGAGGAATAATGCCCATGGAAGTAAGAGCTCCTACCTCCAAAGGGGCAAGTCAGCGGGAGAAGCCACTTGGCCTATCCGGCCACATGTCACTGTCCCCCGACCAAGCTTGGCTGTAGGTCCCGGGGAGGAATAATGCCCATGGAAGTAGGAGCTCCTACTTCCAAAGGGGCAAGTCAGCGGAAGAAGCCACTAGTTCTATCCGGCCAAGAGTCACTGTTCCCCGGCCTTACTTGGCAGTAGGTCCCGGGGAGGAATAATGCCCATGGAAGTAGGAGCTCCTACTTCCAAAGGGGCAAGTCAGCGGGAGAAGCCACTTGGCCTATCCGGCCAAGAGTCACTGTTCCCCGGCCACTCTTGGCAGTAGGTCCCGGGGAGGAATAATGCCCATGGAAGTAGGAGCTCCTACTTCCAAAGGGGCAAGTCAGCGGGAGAAGCCACTTGGCCTATCCGGCCAAGAGTCACTGTTCCCCGGCCACACTTGGCAATAGGTCCCGGGGAGGAATAATGCCCATGGAAGTAGGAGCTCCTACTTCCAAAGGGGCAAGTCAGCGGGAGAAGCCACTAGTTCTATCCGGCCAAGAGTCACTGTTCCCCGGCTACACTTGGCAGTAGGTCCCGGGGAGGAATAATGCCCATGGAAGTAGGAGCTACTACCTCCAAAGGGTGAAGACACTTGGCTCTAAGTCCCCGAGAGGTATACTGCCCATGGGAGTAAGAGCTCCTACTTCCAAAGGGGCAAGTCAGCGGGAGAAGCCACTTGGCCTACCCGGCCAAGAGTCACTGTTCCCCGGCCACACTTGGCAGTAGGTCCCGGGGAGGAATAATGCCCATGGAAGTAGGAGCTCCTACTTCCAAAGGGGCAAGTCAGCGGGAGAAGCCACTTGGCCTACCCGGCCAAGAGTCACTGTTCCCCGGCCACACTTGGCAGTAGGTCCCGGGGAGGAATAATGCCCATGGAAGTAGGAGCTCCTACTTCCAAAGGGGCAAGTCAGCGGGAGAAGCCACTTGGCCTATCCGGCCACATGTCACTGTCCCCCGGCCACACTTGGCTGTAGGTCCCGGGGAGGAATAATGCCCATGGAAGTAGGAGCTCCTACTTCCAAAGGGGCAAGTCAGCGGAAGAAGCCACTAGTTCTATCCGGCCAAGAGTCACTGTTCCCCGGCCTTACTTGGCAGTAGGTCCCGGGGAGGAATAATGCCCATGGAAGTAGGAGCTCCTACTTCCAAAGGGGCAAGTCAGCGGGAGAAGCCACTTGGCCTATCCGGCCAAGAGTCACTGTTCCCCGGCCACACTTGGCAATAGGTCCTGGGGAGGAATAATGCCCATGGAAGTAGGAGCTCCTACTTCCAAAGGGGCAAGTCAGCGGGAGCAGCCACTTGGCCTACCCGGCCAAGTTTCACTGTTCCCCGGCCACACTTGGCTGTAGGTCCCGGAGAGGAATAATGCCCATGGAAGTAAGAGCTCCTACCTCCAAAGGGGCAAGTCAGCGGGAGAAGCCACTTGGCCTATCCGGCCACATGTCACTGTCCCCCGGCCAAGCTTGGCTGTAGGTCCCGGGGAGGAATAATGCCCATGGAAGTAGGAGCTCCTACTTCCAAAGGGGCAAGTCAGCGGAAGAAGCCACTAGTTCTATCCGGCCAAGAGTCACTGTTCCCCGGCCTTACTTGGCAGTAGGTCCCGGGGAGGAATAATGCCCATGGAAGTAGGAGCTCCTACTTCCAAAGGGGCAAGTCAGCGGGAGAAGCCACTTGGCCTATCCGGCCAAGAGTCACTGAACCCCGGCCACTCTTGGCAGTAGGTCCCGGGGAGGAATAATGCCCATGGAAGTAGGAGCTCCTACTTCCAAAGGGGCAAGTCAGCGGGAGAAGCCACTTGGCCTATCCGGCCAAGAGTCACTGTTCCCCGGCCACACTTGGCAATAGGTCCCGGGGAGGAATAATGCCCATGGAAGTAGGAGCTCCTACTTCCAAAGGGGCAAGTCAGCGGGAGAAGCCACTTGGCCTACCCAGGCAAGAGTCACTGTTCCCCGGCCACACTTGGCAGTAGGTCCCGGGGAGGAATAATGCCCATGGAAGTAGGAGCTCCTACTTCCAAAGGGTCAAGTCAGCGGGAGAAGCCACTTGGCCTATCCGGCCAAGAGTCACTGTTCCCCGGCCACACTTGGCAGTAGGTCCCGGGGAGGAATAATGCCCATGGAAGTAGGAGCTCCTACTTCCAAAGGGGCAAGTCAGCGGGAGAAGCCACTTGGCCTATCCGAACAAGAGTCACTGTTCCCCGGCCACACTTGGCAGGAGGTCCCGGGGAGGAATAATGCCCATGGAAGTAGGAGCTACTACCTCCAAAGGGTGAAGACACTTGGCTCTAAGTCCCCGAGAGGTATAGTGCCCATGGAAGTAGGAGCTCCTACTTCCAAAGGGGCAAGTCAGCGGGAGAAGCAACTTGGCCTATCCGGCCAAGAGTCACTGTTCCCCGGCCACACTTGGCAGGAGGTCCCGGGGAGGAATAATGCCCATGGAAGTAGGAGCTCCTACTTCCAAAGGGTCAAGTCAGCGGGAGAAGCCACTTGGCCTATCCGGCCAAGAGTCACTGTTCCCCGGCCACACTTGGCAGTAGGTCCCGGGGAGGAATAATGCCCATGGAAGTAGGAGCTCCTACTTCCAAAGGGGAAAGTAAGCGGGAGAAGCCACTTGGCCTATACGGCCAAGAGTCACTGTTCCCCGGCCACACTTGGCAGTAGGTCCCGGGGAGGAATAATGCCCATGGAAGTAGGAGCTCCTACTTCCAAAGGGGCAAGTCAGCGGGAGAAGCCACTTGGCCTATCCGGCCAAGAGTCACTGTTCCCCGGCCACACTTGGCAGGAGGTCCCGGGGAGGAATAATGCCCATGGAAGTAGGAGCTCCTACTTCCAAAGGGGCAAGTCAGCGGGAGAAGCCACTTGGCCTATCCGGCCAAGAGTCACTGTTCCCCGGCCACACTTGGCAGTAGGTCCCGGGGAGGAATAATGCCCATGGAAGTAGGAGCTCCTACTTCCAAAGGGGCAAGTCAGCGGGAGAAGCCACTTGGCCTATCCGGCCAAGAGTCACTGTCCCCCGGCCACACTTGGCAGTAGGTCCCGGGGAGGAATAATGCCCATGGAAGTAGGAGCTCCTACTTCCAAAGGGTCAAGTCAGCGGGAGAAGCCACTTGGCCTATCCGGCCAAGAGTCACTGTTCCCCGGCCACACTTGGCAGTAGGTCCCGGGGAGGAATAATGCCCATGGAAGTAGGAGCTCCTACTTCCAAAGGGGAAAGTAAGCGGGAGAAGCCACTTGGCCTATCCGGCCAAGAGTCACTGTTCCCCGGCCACACTTGGCAGTAGGTCCCGGGGAGGAATAATGCCCATGGAAGTAGGAGCTCCTACTTCCAAAGGGGCAAGTCAGCGGGAGAAGCCACTTGGCCTATCCGGCCAAGAGTCACTGTTCCCCGGCCACACTTGGCAGGAGGTCCCGGGGAGGAATAATGCCCATGGAAGTAGGAGCTCCTACTTCCAAAGGGGCAAGTCAGCGGGAGAAGCCACTTGGCCTATCCGGCCAAGAGTCACTGTTCCCCGGCCACACTTGGCAGTAGGTCCCGGGGAGGAATAATGCCCATGGAAGTAGGAGCTCCTACTTCCAAAGGGGCAAGTCAGCGGGAGAAGCCACTTGGCCTATCCGGCCAAGAGTCACTGTCCCCCGGCCACACTTGGCAGTAGGTCCCGGGGAGGAATAATGCCCATGGAAGTAGGAGCTCCTACTTCCAAAGGGGCAAGTCAGCGGGAGAAGCCACTTCGCCTACCCGGCCAAGTGTCACTGTCCCCCGGCCAGACTTGGCGGCAAGTCCCGGGGAGGAATAATGCCCATGGAAGTAGGAGCTCACTTGGCTCTAAGTCTTCGAGAGGTATAATGCCCATGGAAGTAAGAGCTCCTACTTCCAAAGGGGCAAGTCAGCGGGAGAAGCCACTTCGCCTACCCGGCCAAGTGTCACTGTCCCCCGGCCAGACTTGGCGGCAAGTCCCGGGGAGGAATAATGCCCATGGAAGTAGGAGCTCCTACTTCCGAAGGGGCAAGTCAGCGGGAGAAGCCACTTCGCCTACCCGGCCAAGTGTCACTGTCCCCCGGCCAGACTTGGCGGCAAGTCCCGGGGAGGAATAATGCCCATGGAAGTAGGAGCTCACTTGGCTCTAAGTCTTCGAGAGGTATAATGCCCATGGAAGTAAGAGCTCCTACTTCCAAAGGGGCAAGTCAGCGGGAGAAGCCACTTCGCCTACCCGGCCAAGTGTCACTGTCCCCCGGCCAGACTTGGCGGCAAGTCCCGGGGAGGAATAATGCCCATGGAAGTAGGAGCTCCTACTTCCAAAGGGGCAAGTCAGCGGGAGAAGCCACTTGGCCTATCCGGCCAAGAGTCACTGTTCCCCGGCCACACTTGGCAGGAGGTCCCGGGGAGGAATAATGCCCATGGAAGTAGGAGCTCCTACTTCCAAAGGGGCAAGTCAGCGGGAGAAGCCACTTGGCCTATCCGGCCAAGAGTCACTGTTCCCCGGCCACACTTGGCAGTAGGTCCCGGGGAGGAATAATGCCCATGGAAGTAGGAGCTCCTACTTCCAAAGGGGCAAGTCAGCGGGAGAAGCCACTTGGCCTAACCGGCCAAGAGTCACTGTTCCCCGGCCACACTTGGCAGTAGGTCCCGGGGAGGAATAATGCCCATGGAAGTAGGAGCTCCTACTTCCAAAGGGGCAAGTCAGCGGGAGAAGCCACTTGGCCTATCCGGCCACATGTCACTGTTCCCCGGCCACACTTGGCAGTAGGTCCCGGGGAGGAATAATGCCCATGGAAGTAGGAGCTCCTACTTCCAAAGGGGCAAGTCAGCGGGAGAAGCCACTAGTTCTATCCGGCCAAGAGTCACTGTTCCCCGGCCACACTTGGCAGTAGGTCCCGGGGAGGAATAATGCCCATGGAAGTAGGAGCTCACTTGGCTCTAAGTCTTCGAGAGGTATAATGCCCATGGAAGTAAGAGCTCCTACTTCCAAAGGGGCAAGTCAGCGGGAGAAGCCACTTCGCCTACCCGGCCAAGTGTCACTGTCCCCCGGCCAGACTTGGCGGCAAGTCCCGGGGAGGAATAATGCCCATGGAAGTAGGAGCTCCTACTTCCAAAGGGGCAAGTCAGCGGGAGAAGCCACTTCGCCTACCCGGCCAAGTGTCACTGTCCCCCGGCCAGACTTGGCGGCAAGTCCCGGGGAGGAATAATGCCCATGGAAGTAGGAGCTCCTACTTCCAAAGGGGCAAGTCAGCGGGAGAAGCCACTTCGCCTACCCGGCCAAGTGTCACTGTCCCCCGGCCAGACTTGGCGGCAAGTCCCGGGGAGGAATAATGCCCATGGAAGTAGGAGCTCACTTGGCTCTAAGTCTTCGAGAGGTATAATGCCCATGGAAGTAAGAGCTCCTACTTCCAAAGGGGCAAGTCAGCGGGAGAAGCCACTTCGCCTACCCGGCCAAGTGTCACTGTCCCCCGGCCAGACTTGGCGGCAAGTCCCGGGGAGGAATAATGCCCATGGAAGTAGGAGCTCCTACTTCCAAAGGGGCAAGTCAGCGGGAGAAGCCACTTCGCCTACCCGGCCAAGTGTCACTGTCCCCCGGCCAGACTTGGCGGCAAGTCCCGGGGAGGAATAATGCCCATGGAAGTAGGAGCTCCTACTTCCAAAGGGGCAAGTCAGCGGGAGAAGCCACTTCGCCTACCCGGCCAAGTGTCACTGTCCCCCGGCCAGACTTGGCGGCAAGTCCCGGGGAGGAATAATGCCCATGGAAGTAGGAGCTCACTTGGCTCTAAGTCTTCGAGAGGTATAATGCCCATGGAAGTAAGAGCTCCTACTTCCAAAGGGGCAAGTCAGCGGGAGAAGCCACTTCGCCTACCCGGCCAAGTGTCACTGTCCCCCGGCCAGACTTGGCGGCAAGTCCCGGGGAGGAATAATGCCCATGGAAGTAGGAGCTCCTACTTCCAAAGGGGCAAGTCAGCGGGAGAAGCCACTTCGCCTACCCGGCCAAGTGTCACTGTCCCCCGGCCAGACTTGGCGGCAAGTCCCGGGGAGGAATAATGCCCATGGAAGTAGGAGCTCCTACTTCCAAAGGGGCAAGTCAGCGGGAGAAGCCACTTCGCCTACCCGGCCAAGTGTCACTGTCCCCCGGCCAGACTTGGCGGCAAGTCCCGGGGAGGAATAATGCCCATGGAAGTAGGAGCTCACTTGGCTCTAAGTCTTCGAGAGGTATAATGCCCATGGAAGTAAGAGCTCCTACTTCCAAAGGGGCAAGTCAGCGGGAGAAGCCACTTCGCCTACCCGGCCAAGTGTCACTGTCCCCCGGCCAGACTTGGCGGCAAGTCCCGGGGAGGAATAATGCCCATGGAAGTAGGAGCTCCTACTTCCAAAGGGGCAAGTCAGCGGGAGAAGCCACTTCGCCTACCCGGCCAAGTGTCACTGTCCCCCGGCCAGACTTGGCGGCAAGTCCCGGGGAGGAATAATGCCCATGGAAGTAGGAGCTCCTACTTCCAAAGGGGCAAGTCAGCGGGAGAAGCCACTTCGCCTACCCGGCCAAGTGTCACTGTCCCCCGGCCAGACTTGGCGGCAAGTCCCGGGGAGGAATAATGCCCATGGAAGTAGGAGCTCACTTGGCTCTAAGTCTTCGAGAGGTATAATGCCCATGGAAGTAAGAGCTCCTACTTCCAAAGGGGCAAGTCAGCGGGAGAAGCCACTTCGCCTACCCGGCCAAGTGTCACTGTCCCCCGGCCAGACTTGGCGGCAAGTCCCGGGGAGGAATAATGCCCATGGAAGTAGGAGCTCCTACTTCCAAAGGGGCAAGTCAGCGGGAGAAGCCACTTCGCCTACCCGGCCAAGTGTCACTGTCCCCCGGCCAGACTTGGCGGCAAGTCCCGGGGAGGAATAATGCCCATGGAAGTAGGAGCTCCTACTTCCAAAGGGGCAAGTCAGCGGAAGAAGCCACTAGTTCTATCCGGCCAAGAGTCACTGTTCCCCGGCCACACTTGGCAGTAGGTCCCGGGGAGGAATAATGCCCATGGAAGTAGGAGCTCCTACTTCCAAAGGGGCAAGTCAGCGGGAGAAGCCACTTGGCCTATCCGGCCAAGAGTCACTGTTCCCCGGCCACACTTGGCAGTAGGTCCCGGGGAGGAATAATGCCCATGGAAGTAGGAGCTCCTACTTCCAAAGGGGCAAGTCAGCGGGAGAAGCCACTTGGCCTACCCGGCCAAGAGTCACTGTCCCCCGGCCAGACTTGGCGGCAAGTCCCGGGGAGGAATAATGCCCATGGAAGTAGGAGCTCCTACTTCCAAAGGGGCAAGTCAGCGGGAGAAGCCACTTCGCCTACCCGGCCAAGTGTCACTGTCCCCCGGCCAGACTTGGCGGCAAGTCCCGGGGAGGAATAATGCCCCATGGAGCTCGGGCAGACTAGAAGTAACCTCGTCTGCCCGCTGGAGGGCGCCCTTCCCGGAGCGGAGGGGACCCCCTTGGCCACCAAGTGCAAGCCGAGTTTGGAGCTCGAAACCCGGCCACGCTTGGTCGTAGGTCCCGGTGAGGAACATGGCCATGGAAGTCGGAGCTCAAACCTCCAAATTGACCTCAGCCGGAGCACTTGCTGAGGCTGCCCGGGCATGGGTTACTGTTCCCCGGGCACACTTGGTCGTAGGTCCAAGTGTGGAACGTGTCCATGGAAGTTGAAGTGAAGAGAACCGCGAAAGGGAGTTTTTGCGCGAAGCCGCGGCCGAGGAGGGCTCACCGATCCCGGCGTGATTTCTGCCAGGCCCGGTACCCAAACCGAACTCCGCATGGTGGCTGGATCCGCGACCCTGGAACCCTGGGCCGGGAGCCTAGGGGCGAGAGGGGCCCCATGGAGCTCGGGCAGACTAGAAGTACCCTCGTCTGCCCGCTGGAGGGCGCCCTTCCCGGAGCGGAGGGGACCCCCCAAGCGACCAAGTGCAAGCCGAGTTTGGAGCTCGAAACCCGGCCACACTTGGTAGTTGGTCCCGGTGAGGAACATGCCCATGGAAGTAAGAGCTCAGCGGGAGCAGCCACTCAGGCTACACGGCAATGTGTCACTGTCCCCCGGCCAAGACTTGGCGGCAAGTCCCGGGGAGGAATAGTGCCCATGGAAGTAGCTCAGCGGGAGCAGCTGCTGAGGCTACCCGGGAATGTGTCACTGTCCCCCGGCCAGACTTGGCGGCAGGTCCCGGGGAGGAATAGTGCTCATGGAAGTAGCTCAGCGGGAGCAGCTGCTGAGGCTACCCGGGAATGTGTCACTGTCCCTGGGCCACACTTGGTCGTTGGTTCCTGATGAGGAACATGCCCATGGAAGTAAGAGTTCAGCGGGAGAAGCCGCTCAAGCTACCCGGGAATGTGTCACTGTCCCCCGGCCAGACTTGGCGGCAGGTCCCGGGGAGGAACAGTGCCCATGGAAGTCGGAGCTCCAACCTCCAAGTTGACCTCAGCGGGAGCACTTGCTGAGGCTACCCGGGCATGGGCGACTGTTCCCCGGCCACACTTGGTCGGAGGTCCCGGTGTGGAACATGCCCATGGAAGTTGAAGGGAAGAGAACCGCGAAAGGGAGTTTGGAGGCTGAGCCGCGGCCGAGGAGGTCTCACCGATCCCGGCGTGATTCCAGCCAGGCCCGGTACCCTATACCGAACTCGGCAGGGTGGCTGTATCCGGGACCCTGGAACCCTGGGCGGGGAGCCTAGGGGCGAGAGGGGCCCCATGGAGCTCGGGCAGACTAGAAGTACCCTCGTCTGCCCGCTGGAGGGCGCCCTTCCCGGAGCGGAGGGGACCCCCCAAGCGACCAAGTGCAAGCCGAGTTTGGAGCTCGAAACCCGGCCACACTTGGTAGTTGGTCCCGGTGAGGAACATGCCCATGGAAGTAAGAGCTCAGCGGGAGCAGCCACTCAGGCTACACGGCAATGTGTCACTGTCCCCCGGCCAAGACTTGGCGGCAAGTCCCGGGGAGGAATAGTGCCCATGGAAGTAGCTCAGCGGGAGCAGCTGCTGAGGCTACCCGGGAATGTGTCACTGTCCCCCGGCCAGACTTGGCGGCAGGTCCCGGGGAGGAATAGTGCTCATGGAAGTAGCTCAGCGGGAGCAGCTGCTGAGGCTACCCGGGAATGTGTCACTGTCCCTGGGCCACACTTGGTCGTTGGTTCCTGATGAGGAACATGCCCATGGAAGTAAGAGTTCAGCGGGAGCAGCCGCTCAGGGCTACCCGGGAATGTGTCACTGTCCCCCGGCCAGACTTGGCGGCAGGTCCCGGGGAGGAATAGTGCCCATGGAAGTCGGAGCTCCAACCTCCAAGTTGACCTCAGCGGGAGCAGCCGCTGAGGCTACCCGGGCATGGGTGACTGTTCCCCGGCCACACTTGGTCGGAGGTCCCGGTGTGGAACATGCCCATGGAAGTTGAAGGGAAGAGAACCGCGAAAGGGAGTTTGGAGGCTGAGCCGCGGCCGAGGAGGTCTCACCGATCCCGGCGTGATTCCAGCCAGGCCCGGTACCCTATACCGAACTCGGCAGGGTGGCTTTATCCGGGACCCTGGAACCCTGGGCGGGGAGCCTAGGGGCGAGAGGGGCCCCATGGAGCTCGGGCAGACTAGAAGTACCCTCGTCTGCCCGCTGGAGGGCGCCCTTCCCGGAGCGGAGGGGACCCCCCAAGCGACCAAGTGCAAGCCGAGTTTGGAGCTCGAAACCCGGCCACACTTGGTAGTTGGTCCCGGTGAGGAACATGCCCATGGAAGTAAGAGCTCAGCGGGAGCAGCCACTCAGGCTACACGGCAATGTGTCACTGTCCCCCGGCCAAGACTTGGCGGCAAGTCCCGGGGAGGAATAGTGCCCATGGAAGTAGCTCAGCGGGAGCAGCTGCTGAGGCTACCCGGGAATGTGTCACTGTCCCCCGGCCAGACTTGGCGGCAGGTCCCGGGGAGGAATAGTGCTCATGGAAGTAGCTCAGCGGGAGCAGCTGCTGAGGCTACCCGGGAATGTGTCACTGTCCCTGGGCCACACTTGGTCGTTGGTTCCTGATGAGGAACATGCCCATGGAAGTAAGAGTTCAGCGGGAGAAGCCGCTCAAGCTACCCGGGAATGTGTCACTGTCCCCCGGCCAGACTTGGCGGCAGGTCCCGGGGAGGAACAGTGCCCATGGAAGTCGGAGCTCCAACCTCCAAGTTGACCTCAGCGGGAGCACTTGCTGAGGCTACCCGGGCATGGGCGACTGTTCCCCGGCCACACTTGGTCGGAGGTCCCGGTGTGGAACATGCCCATGGAAGTTGAAGGGAAGAGAACCGCGAAAGGGAGTTTGGAGGCTGAGCCGCGGCCGAGGAGGTCTCACCGATCCCGGCGTGATTCCAGCCAGGCCCGGTACCCTATACCGAACTCGACAGGGTGGCTGTATCAGGGACCCTGGAACCCTGGGCGGGGAGCCTAGGGGCGAGAGGGGCCCCATGGAGCTCGGGCAGACTAGAAGTACCCTCGTCTGCCCGCTGGAGGGCGCCCTTCCCGGAGCGGAGGGGACCCCCCAAGCGACCAAGTGCAAGCCGAGTTTGGAGCTCGAAACCCGGCCACACTTGGTAGTTGGTCCCGGTGAGGAACATGCCCATGGAAGTAAGAGCTCAGCGGGAGCAGCCACTCAGGCTACCCGGCAATGTGTCACTGTCCCCCGGCCAAGACTTGGCGGCAAGTCCCGGGGAGGAATAGTGCCCATGGAAGTAGCTCAGCGGGAGCAGCTGCTGAGGCTACCCGGGAATGTGTCACTGTCCCCCGGCCAGACTTGGCGGCAGGTCCCGGGGAGGAATAGTGCTCATGGAAGTAGCTCAGCGGGAGCAGCTGCTGAGGCTACCCGGGAATGTGTCACTGTCCCTGGGCCACACTTGGTCGTTGGTTCCTGATGAGGAACATGCCCATGGAAGTAAGAGTTCAGCGGGAGAAGCCGCTCAAGCTACCCGGGAATGTGTCACTGTCCCCCGGCCAGACTTGGCGGCAGGTCCCGGGGAGGAACAGTGCCCATGGAAGTCGGAGCTCCAACCTCCAAGTTGACCTCAGCGGGAGCACTTGCTGAGGCTACCCGGGCATGGGCGACTGTTCCCCGGCCACACTTGGTCGGAGGTCCCGGTGTGGAACATGCCCATGGAAGTTGAAGGGAAGAGAACCGCGAAAGGGAGTCTGGAGGCTGAGCCGCGGCCGAGGAGGTCTCACCGATCCCGGCGTGATTCCAGCCAGGCCCGGTACCCTATACCGAACTCGACAGGGTGGCTGTATCCGGGACCCTGGAACCCTGGGCGGGGAGCCTAGGGGCGAGAGGGGCCCCATGGAGCTCGGGCAGACTAGAAGTACCCTCGTCTGCCCGCTGGAGGGCGCCCTTCCCGGAGCGGAGGGGACCCCCCAAGCGACCAAGTGCAAGCCGAGTTTGGAGCTCGAAACCCGGCCACACTTGGTAGTATGTCCCGGTGAGGAACATGCCCATGGAAGTAAGAGCTCAGCGGGAGCAGCCACTCAGGCTACCCGGGAATGTGTCACTGTCCCCCGGCCAAGACTTGGCGGCAAGTCCCGGGGAGGAATAGTTCCCATGGAAGTAGCTCAGCGGGAGCAGCTGCTGAGGCTACCCGGGAATGTGTCACTGTCCCCCGGCCAGACTTGGCGGCAGGTCCCGGGGAGGAATAGTGCTCATGGAAGTAGCTCAGCGGGAGCAGCTGCTGAGGCTACCCGGGAATGTGTCACTGTCCCTGGGCCACACTTGGTCGTTGGTTCCTGATGAGGAACATGCCCATGGAAGTAAGAGTTCAGCGGGAGAAGCCGCTCAAGCTACCCGGGAATGTGTCACTGTCCCCCGGCCAGACTTGGCGGCAGGTCCCGGGGAGGAACAGTGCCCATGGAAGTCGGAGCTCCAACCTCCAAGTTGACCTCAGCGGGAGCACTTGCTGAGGCTACCCGGGCATGGGCGACTGTTCCCCGGCCACACTTGGTCGGAGGTCCCGGTGTGGAACATGCCCATGGAAGTTGAAGGGAAGAGAACCGCGAAAGGGAGTCTGGAGGCTGAGCCGCGGCCGAGGAGGTCTCACCGATCCCGGCGTGATTCCAGCCAGGCCCGGTACCCTATACCGAACTCGACAGGGTGGCTGTATCCGGGACCCTGGAACCCTGGGCGGGGAGCCTAGGGGCGAGAGGGGCCCCATGGAGCTCGGGCAGACTAGAAGTACCCTCGTCTGCCCGCTGGAGGGCGCCCTTCCCGGAGCGGAGGGGACCCCCCAAGCGACCAAGTGCAAGCCGAGTTTGGAGCTCGAAACCCGGCCACACTTGGTAGTTGGTCCCGGTGAGGAACATGCCCATGGAAGTAAGAGCTCAGCGGGAGCAGCCACTCAGGCTACCCGGCAATGTGTCACTGTCCCCCGGCCAAGACTTGGCGGCAAGTCCCGGGGAGGAATAGTGCCCATGGAAGTAGCTCAGCGGGAGCAGCTGCTGAGGCTACCCGGGAATGTGTCACTGTCCCCCGGCCAGACTTGGCGGCAGGTCCCGGGGAGGAATAGTGCTCATGGAAGTAGCTCAGCGGGAGCAGCTGCTGAGGCTACCCGGGAATGTGTCACTGTCCCTGGGCCACACTTGGTCGTTGGTTCCTGATGAGGAACATGCCCATGGAAGTAAGAGTTCAGCGGGAGAAGCCGCTCAAGCTACCCGGGAATGTGTCACTGTCCCCCGGCCAGACTTGGCGGCAGGTCCCGGGGAGGAACAGTGCCCATGGAAGTCGGAGCTCCAACCTCCAAGTTGACCTCAGCGGGAGCACTTGCTGAGGCTACCCGGGCATGGGCGACTGTTCCCCGGCCACACTTGGTCGGAGGTCCCGGTGTGGAACATGCCCATGGAAGTTGAAGGGAAGAGAACCGCGAAAGGGAGTCTGGAGGCTGAGCCGCGGCCGAGGAGGTCTCACCGATCCCGGCGTGATTCCAGCCAGGCCCGGTACCCTATACCGAACTCGACAGGGTGGCTGTATCCGGGACCCTGGAACCCTGGGCGGGGAGCCTAGGGGCGAGAGGGGCCCCATGGAGCTCGGGCAGACTAGAAGTACCCTCGTCTGCCCGCTGGAGGGCGCCCTTCCCGGAGCGGAGGGGACCCCCCAAGCGACCAAGTGCAAGCCGAGTTTGGAGCTCGAAACCCGGCCACACTTGGTAGTATGTCCCGGTGAGGAACATGCCCATGGAAGTAAGAGCTCAGCGGGAGCAGCCACTCAGGCTACCCGGGAATGTGTCACTGTCCCCCGGCCAAGACTTGGCGGCAAGTCCCGGGGAGGAATAGTGCCCATGGAAGTAGCTCAGCGGGAGCAGCCACTCAGGCTACCCGGGAATGTGTCACTGTCCCTCGGCCACACTTGGTCGTAGGTCCCGGTGAGGAACATGCCCATGGAAGTCGGAGCTCCAACCTCCAACCGGGTGAAGCCTCCGAGAGCTAGCCGGGAATAGGGCGCCAATCCCGGCTACCGCCCTCCAGGCTTGCCCCGGTCGAAAGACCTACGTCCTCGCACCAGCACAAGCGCAAAAATTTTCTAAGTGTGGGAGAACCGAGGACCCGCCCGGTGGCACTCTGCCTCTCGCTGCCGCCCTCCTGGAAGCGTCCTCGGTCACTGTGTGTGCGGCAGATATCAGAGCTCCGGAAAGGTGAAAAAGAACCGGTAAGAGGGCGAATCCGGCAGCTCCCTGCCGGGCGAGGACCACCGCGAGCGGCGGGGACGTCAGACGGGAGACGCGCGGCGGACCTTCCGTCGGAGTGCCTGGGATTTTGACCTCGGAGAAGTTCGAAAAAATTATGCGGTCGGAGCTGTCTGCCCCGGCCGGGGAAGGCTCACCGCCGGCGGCTGCCAACCCCTGGCTTGCCCGCTGGATGCCCTTTCGGAGGCTGCTGAAAAAGAACTGTCAGGCGGGCACCTCTCGGAAGAACCGCAGACCAAAACGACCGGTAAAAATTTTGGGCGATCCGACACGTAGTGCACCTTCGGCGGCAGAGAAAAGCAGCAAAAATACCGGTCAGAGAAGGGGAGTTTTGGTCGACTCTGCCAGGTTTTTGCACTAAGTCAGATCCGTAATGCCAGCGGGACTGAGTCGCTTTTGCGTGCCGTGGTCCTGGAGGCCTGCTCGGACAGAGCGGTCCTTCGGGTCCCGCGGGAAGGGGCATTTCATGTTCCTCTGCGGGAGGTGATCCATTTTCTGCGGGAAATGGCGAGCCCCTTCGGCTACAAGAGTGTGTAGGTCCCGCTCAACAGTCTACGTCCTTAACCATCGGGGACTTTGTAGATTTTGCCCAAAATCGCTCTCCGCAGAACAGAGCGTGAGGTCTCCGCGGCGGAGGCCGGAAAAGGTGCGAGGTGAGCGGCATGGTATGACTGGGCTCGTGCCGCTCACTGCTACCCGGAGCGTGGCGCCCTCCGGGTAAAAAGCTAGACGGGGCGAGTAGGTGGGTTGACGGGCGCATAAGCAACGCCGTCCCCGCCGTACAAGGTGCCGGTGGCCTGGCGAACCACCGGCGTAAGGCTAGCCAGGGCGTACCGCGGGGCAGAGGGCGCATAAGCCACGCTCTCTCTCCATCCCACCAGCACAAGCGAAAAATTTTCAAAGTGTGGGAGAACCGGCTTCCCGACCGGTGGCACTCTGCCTCTCTCTGCCGCCCTCCTGGAAGCGTCCTCGGTCACTCGGAGTACGGCAGATTTAAGAGCTCCGGAATGGTGAAAAAGAACCGGAGAGAGGGCGACTCCGGCTTCTCTCTGCCGGGCGAGGACCACCGCAGGCGGCGGGGACCTCTGACAGGAGGCGGCGCTGCGGGCAGGCTTTCTAAGTGCCTGGGCTTTTGGCCTCGGCGAAAGTCGAAAAAATTATGCGGTCGGAGCTTTCTGCCCCGGCCGGGGAAGGCTCACCGCCGGCGGCTGCCAACCCCTGGCTTGCCCGCTGGATGCCCTTTCGGAGGCTGCTGAAAAAGAACTGTCAGGCGGGCACCTCTCGGAAGAACCGCAGACCAAAACGACCGGTAAAAATTTTGGGCGATCCGACCCGTAGTGCACCTTCGGCGGCAGAGAAAAGCAACAAAAATACCGGTCAGAGAAGGGGAGTTTTGGTCGACTCTGCCAGGTTTTTGCACTAAGTCAGATCCGTAATGCCAGCGGGACTGAGTCGCTTTTGCGTGCCGTGGTCCTGGAGGCCTGCTCGGACAGAGCGGTCCTTCGGGTCCCGCGGGAAGGGGCATTTCATGTTCCTCTGCGGGAGGTGATCCATTTTCTGCGGGAAATGGCGAGCCCCTTCGGCTACAAGAGTGTGTAGGTCCCGCTCAACAGTCTACGTCCTTAACCATCGGGGACTTTGTAGATTTTGCCCAAAATCGCTCTCCGCAGAACAGAGCGTGAGGTCTCCGCGGCGGAGGCCGGAAAAGGTGCGAGGTGAGCGGCATGGTATGACTGGGCTCGTGCCGCTCACTGCTACCCGGAGCGTGGCGCCCTCCGGGTAAAAGGCTAGCCGGGGCGAGTAGGTGGGATGACGGGCGCATAAGCAACGCCGTCCCCGCCGTACAAGGTGCCGGTGGCCTGGCGAACCACCGGCGTAAGGCTAGCCAGGGCGTACCGCGGGGCAGAGGGCGCATAAGCCACGCTCTCTCTCCATCCCACCAGCACAAGCGAAAAATTTTCAAAGTGTGGGAGAACCGGCTTCCCGACCGGTGGCACTCTGCCTCTCGCTGCCGCCCTCCTGGAAGCGTCCTCGGTCACTCGGAGTACGGCAGATTTAAGAGCTCCGGAATGGTGAAAAAGAACCGGAGAGAGGGCGACTCCGGCTTCTCTCTGCCGGGCGAGGACCACCGCAGGCGGCGGGGACGTCTGACAGGAGACGGCGCTGCGGGCAGGCTTTAAAAGTGCATGGGGTTTTGGCCTCGGCAAAAGTCGAAAAAATTATGCGGTCGGAGCTTTCTGCCCCGGCCGGGGAAGGCTCACCGCCGGCGGCTGCCAACCCCTGGCTTGCCCGCTGGATGCCCTTTCGGAGGCTTCTGAAAAAGAACTGTCAGGCGGGCACCTCTCGGAAGAACCGCAGACCAAAACGACCGGTAAAAATTTTGGGCGATCCGACCCGTAGTGCACCTTCGGCGGCAGAGAAAAGCAACAAAAATACCGGTCAGAGAAGGGGAGTTTTGGTCGACTCTGCCAGGTTTTTGCACTAAGTCAGATCCGTAATGCCAGCGGGACTGAGTCGCTTTTGCGTGCCGTGGTCCTGGAGGCCTGCTCGGACAGAGCGGTCCTGCGGGTCCCGCGGGAAGGGGCATTTCATGTTCCTCTGCGGGAGGTGATCCATTTTCTGCGGGAAATGGCGAGCCCCTTCGGCTACAAGAGTGTGTAGGTCCCGCTCAACAGTCTACGTCCTTAACCATCGGGGACTTTGTAGATTTTGCCCAAAATCGCTCTCCGCAGAACAGAGCGTGAGGTCTCCGCGGCGGAGGCCGGAAAAGGTGCGAGGTGAGCGGCATGGTATGACTGGGCTCGTGCCGCTCACTGCTACCCGGAGCGTGGCGCCCTCCGGGTAAAAGGCTAGCCGGGGCGAGTAGGTGGGATGACGGGCGCATAAGCAACGCCGTCCCCGCCGTACAAGGTGCCGGTGGCCTGGCGAACCACCGGCGTAAGGCTAGCCAAAGGGCGTACCGCGGGGCAGAGGGCGCATAAGCCACGCTCTCTCTCCATCCCACCAGCACAAGCGAAAAATTTTCAAAGTGTGGGAGAACCGGCTTCCCGACCGGTTGCACTCTGCCTCTCGCTGCCGCCGTCCTGGAAGCGTCCTCGGTCACTCGGAGTACGGCAGATTTAAGAGCTCCGGAATGGTGAAAAAGAACCGGAGAGAGGGCGACTCCGGCTTCTCTCTGCCGGGCGAGGACCACCGCAGGCGGCGGGGACGTCTGACAGGAGACGGCGCTGCGGGCAGGCTTTAAAAGTGCATGGGGTTTTGGCCTCGGAGAAAGTCGAAAAAATTATGCGGTCGGAGCTGTCTGCCCCGGCCGGGGAAGGCTCACCTCCGGCGGCTGCCAACCCCTGGCTTGCCCGCTGGATGGCCTTTCGGAGGCTGCTGAAAAAGAACTGTCAGGCGGGCACCTCTCGGAAGAACCGCAGACCAAAACGACCGGTAAAAATTTTGGGCGATCCGACCCGTAGTGCACCTTCGGCGGCAGAGAAAAGCAACAAAAATACCGGTCAGAGAAGGGGAGTTTTGGTCGACTCTGCCAGGTTTTTGCACTAAGTCAGATCCGTAATGCCAGCGGGACTGAGTCGCTCTTGCGTGCCGTGGTCCTGGAAGCCTGCTCGGACAGAGTGGCCCTTCGGGTCCCGCGGGAAGGGGCATTTCATGTTCCTCTGCGGGAGGTGATCCATTTTCTGCGGGAAATGGCGAGCCCCTTCGGCTACAAGAGTGTGTAGGTCCCGCTCAACAGTCTACGTCCTTAACCATCGGGGACTTTGTAGATTTTGCCCAAAATCGCTCTCCGCAGAACAGAGCGGGAGGTCTCCGCGGCGGAGGCCGGAAAAGGTGCGAGGTGAGCGGCATGGTATGACTGGGCACGTGCCGCTCACTGCTACCCGGAGCGTGGCGCCCTCCGGGTAAAAGGCTAGCCGGGGCGAGTAGGTGGATTGACGGGCGCATAAGCAACGCCGTCCCCGCCGTACAAGGTGCCGGTGGCCTGGCGAACCACCGGCGTAAGGCTAGCCAAGGGCGTACCGCGGGGCAGAGGGCGCATAAGCCACGCCGTCCCCGCTGTACAAGGTGCCGGTGGCCTGGCGAACCACCGGCGTAAGGCTAGCCAAGGGCGTACCGCGGGGCAGAGGGCGCATAAGCCACGCTCTCTCTCCATCCCACCAGAACAAGCGAAAAAATTTCAAAGTGTGGGAGAACCGGCTTCCCGACCGGTGGCACTCTGCCTCTCGCTGCCGCCCTCCTGGAAGCGTCCTCGGTCACTCGGTGTCCGGCAGATTTCAGAGCTCCGGAATGGTGAAAAAGAACCGGTGAGAGGGCGAATCCGGCTTCTCTCTGCCGGGCGAGGACCACCGCAGGCGGCAAGGGACGTCTGCCAGGAGACGGCGCTGCGGGCAGGCTTTAAAAGTGCATGGGGTTTTGGCCTCGGCGAAAGTCGAAAAAATTTTGCGGTCGGAGCTGTCTGCCCCGGCCGGGGAAGGCTCACCGCCGGCGGCTGCCAACCCCTGGCTTGCCCGCTGGATGCCCTTTCGGAGGCTGCTGAAAAAGAACTGTCAGGCGGGCACCTCTCGGAAGAACCGCAGACCAAAACGACCGGTAAAAATTTTGGGCGATCCGACCCTCAGTGCACCTTCGGCGGCAGAGAAAAGCAACAAAAACACCGGTCAAAGAAGGGAGGTTTTGGTCGACTCTGCCTGGTTTTTGCACAAAGTCAGATCCGTAATGCCAGCGGGACTGAGTCGCTTTTGCGTGCCGTGGTCCTGGAGGCCTGCTCGGACAGAGCGGTCCTTCGGGTCCCGCGGGAAGGGGCATTTCATGTTCCTCTGCGGGAGGTGGTCCATTTTCTGCGGGAAATGGCGAGCCCCATCGGCTACAAGAGTGTGTAGGTCCCGCTCAACAGTCTACGTCCTTAACCATCGGGGACTTTGTAGATTTTGGCAGAAATCGCCCCCCGCAGGTCCTAGCGGGAGGTCTCCGCGGCGGAGGCCGGAGAGGGCGCGAGGTGAGCGGCATGGTATGACTGGGTTCGTGCCGCTCACTGGTACCCGGAGCGTGGCGCCCTCCGGGTAAAAGGCTAGCCGGGGCGAGTAGGTGGGTTGACGGGCGCATAAGCCACGCCGTCCCCGCCGTACAAGGTGCCGGTGGCCTGGCGAACCACCGGCGTAAGGCCAGCCAGGGCGGACCGCGGGGCAGAGGGCGCATAAGCCACGCTCTCTCTCCATCCCACCAGAACAAGCGAAAAATTTTCAAAGTGTGGGAGAACCGGCGACCCGACCGGTGGCACTCTGCCTCTCGCTGCCGCCCTCCTGGAAGCGTCCTCGGTCACTCGGTGTCCGGCAGATTTCAGAGCTCCGGAATGGTGAAAAAGAACCGGAGAGGGGGCGACTCCGGCTTCTCTCTGCCGGGCGAGGACCACCGCAGGCGGCAAGGGACGTCTGACAGGAGACGGCGCTGCGGGCAGGCTTTAAAAGTGCATGGGGTTTTGGCCTCGGCGAAAGTCGAAAAAATTTTGCGGTCGGAGCCGTCTGCCCCGGCCGGGGAAGGCTCACCGCCGGCGGCTGCCAACCCCTGGCTTGCCCGCTGGATGGCCTTTCGGAGGCTGCTGAAAAAGAACTGTCAGGCGGGCACCTCTCGGAAGAACCGCAGACCAAAACGACCGGTAAAAATTTTGGGCGATCCGACCCTCAGTGCACCTTCGGCGGCAGAGAAAAGCATCAAAAATACCGGTCAAA
This sequence comes from Engystomops pustulosus, assembly GCF_040894005.1. Classification (NCBI taxonomy): domain Eukaryota; kingdom Metazoa; phylum Chordata; class Amphibia; order Anura; family Leptodactylidae; genus Engystomops; species Engystomops pustulosus. Next base: position 173,504 of record NW_027285066.1, read on the forward strand.
GAAGCGAGGTTTTGGTCGACTCTGCCAGGTTTTTGCACAAAGTGTTGGCATCGTGCGGCGTCGCGCTTTGCCGTACCGTATCCCCAATGGAGCGGCGCCCGGCGGGGTAGGCTAGCCATGTGAGGTCGAGGGCGGGAGGACGGGACGTAAGCCAGGCCGTTCTCCACAAGAAATTCCGGACGCGGAGACCCCTTCTCCGCCCTACGGTCCCCAATGGGGTGGCGCCCGGCGGGTGAGGCTAGCCATGGGAGGACGGGACGTAAGCCAGGCCGTTCTCCACAAGAAATTCCGTACGCGGAGACCCTTCTCCGCCCTACGGTCCCCAATGGGGTGGCGCCCGGCGGGTGAGGCTAGCCATGTGAGGTCGAGGGCGGGAGGACGGGACGTAAGCCAGGCCGTTCTCCACAAGTAAATTCCGGACGCGGAGACCCCTTCTCCGCCCTACGGTCCCCAATGGGGTGGCGCCCGGCGGGTGAGGCTAGCCGTGTGAGGTCGAGGGCGGGAGGACGGGACGTAAGCCAGGCCGTTCTCCACAAGTAAATTCCGGACGCGGAGACCCCTTCTCCGCCCTACGGTCCCCAATGGGGTGGCTCCCGGCGGGTGAGGCTAGCCATGTGAGGTCGAGGGCGGGAGGACGGGACGCAAGCCAGGCCGTTCTCCACAAACTCCCAGCGGTAGAGTCTCGGCTCTCCGCTCTTTTGATCGATCTGACACAGCGCGATCCGGCGGGGCAGGGCACTTTGCTCGGTCAGGGGTATTGGCCCCGGCCGGTTTATGGTAAAGCGTTCCTTAGCCTCAGTCTTGGTCGCGCATCAATCCCCCGCTCCCCGTGAGCGGCTGTCGTCCTCTGCCTAAGGTTGTGTAGCGCGGTGCCAGTGTGGTCCTCGCACGGCCCCGCTCCTGCCACAGCGGTAGGACTCTCTGCTTCGGCTGAGGTTTGCTACGAAGCGTATGGAACGGGCGTACTCCACCGTACCGTGGGTGGGGGGCGGCGGCGTTGGCGGCGGCAGCGTCCAGCGCGGAGCTCCGGCTCCCGCGGCAGCGCCTCGCCTAGTGTCCCTCGGGCAAGTCCAATCGCCCCCCGCCCGGTCGGAGAGCGCAGACACACCTCTGTGTCCACGGTTTATTTCCGCAGCACGAAAAGGGACGGCTCCCGCCTGCTCCTCGCGGCGGCGACGAGGCTTAGACCCACCGTGGCGTATCCGCGGTAGGTATGCTCGTCGGTCGGAGGAGCGGTTGCGGTCGAGTGGTCCCCAGTGTACCCTGTTAGCGCTGCCCGCCTACGCCTGAAGAGCTGCGGACCGAGAAAAAGGTTCGCTCCGCTGCTGACGGCGAAGCGCGCGGCACGCCGCGGAAGAGGAGAGGGAGCGGTCGCCCCCGGGGCGGCTCCCCTCCGAGTCCGGCAGAAGCAGAGATTGTAGCGGAGGGGGGGGTTTCTAAATTCCCCGGGCGTGTTATCCCCAGCGGTAGCCTTTGAACTCTTCAACCGCAAGCACGATCGCACGTTCACAGCACCCGTCACTAGGAGCCGGGCCAGAGGCGGGCGGCAGACGAAACCGACATGAGCGCTTAAGGGTATTGCACCCCCGGCGCCCAGACCCTGGAAATTGAGTCTGCCCCCAAAGCCCACCCGCGTCCTCCTTGGCGCTCCCGGAGTACATGGTCGTAGATGGGCCATCGGTCGCTAATGCCAAACTGCGTCCCAGGGGTGCGTCCCCTCTGACCAACGGCAGACCCATCCCTCTCGCCAATCCGCGGATCCCCGCCAGGTCCCGAACAGGGCTCGTCCTTTAGCGTTTCAAATGCGCCCTCCCCGCCATACGAGGGGTTGAGGACCGTAGCCTTCCCTTACGAGAGGCACCAGGGGTGCGCCTGCTCGAGGGCCCGGCCGTGGGCGTAACGCTTGGGCCGCCCGGGGGAGTCGGTAGACCATGGGAGACCAACACTCGCACACGAACGTTGCCCGTGCTTTTGTGGAAGAGAGCTTCTTGCGAGGTTGTCGCTGCGGTGGCGCCCGGACAAACCCTATCCCTAAAACTTCTGGGGAATTGGCGTCTAAGCCTGCACCCTGCACGGTATCCCTGCACCCACGAAGGGGGCCGTGGAAGGCTTGGGGTCGCGCCGGCGAAACCGACCGGATGCCCGGGGTACTGAACCCCCGGGGTCCCACCCTGGAAATTGAGCCGTCCGACCCCGCCACGTCTTCCTAGTGCTCTCCTTGGCTCCCCCGCCTGTGGGCATCGTTAGGGGCTGCGGTCATCAGCGCCGGCTAAGCTTCGGCAACACGGCCGACCCACCCCTTCGGCGCCTGGGGGTGCCTGGTCCCAGTCCGGGCCGTTCCGTAGGGGCGGCTATCCCTTACATGAGGGACTCGGTGCGTCCGCTCGGGCTGCGGGGCTCCGGCTCCGACAGCCGGGGAGCTGGTTTTGACCGCGGGCCTCCACGGGAACCGGCAGGGACCGGACTAGGCGTCAAGCCGAAAATAACCCCGGCACCCTCTGCTTCCAAAGCGAGGGGACCTTTGGCCGAGCGGGGGCACCGGAAGCCGAACCGACCCCAACCCCTCTTCCTACCCCAGGGCTGGGCTGACCAATCCCCTGATCGGGTCTAAAATGGAAGAAGGGGATTCGAGGGAAGGGGCTGGCGGAAGGCAGTTGCCCGACGGAGTAGGCGAAGGCCAGGCCGTTTCCGAGTCCCGAGCAGAGGAGGGCGAACTCGGCTCTTCATCGACCGACGGCGAGGCGAGGGCGGTGGCTGCCGCGGGGAAGACTCCATTGCTCGTCAGCGCGCTAGGAGCGGGGCCGACTGGCTGCTCGGGGTATGGCATCCCCGGGGGCCCACCCTGGAAATCTTCGCTCCTCAGCCGCTGCAGGTTATAAGGTCCCGCCGCGCGTAAGCGCTCAACTCTCCGACCCACGGATGTCGAGCCCATGGTGAGCCGGCCGTTTCGTACGGGGAAAAGGGGTCCTCTGGCCCCACATCGATCGAGGGGGTTTAGATCCGCGGAGGCACGCACCGCGAGGCGAATCGCTGCTTTTCCCCAAGAGGTTAACCTTCAAACCACCGAGTAGGTTCGGGGCAGGGCCGACAGTCTGCACTGGGGTATTGCATCCCTGGTGGGGCGACCCTGGAAATCTCTGCCCCTTTCCACTCTTTCGGTTGGGCCTCTCGTCGGGGCGAGCGTAAGTCGGCAAGCAGACGTGGGAAGAGGCTTCTTACCGGTGACACTCCCTTCGTGAGAGAGGCAGGTACTCGCCCCGGACCCCGGTCCAAATCTGCGCGGGCCGGACGGCCTCGGCCCTAGCCGAAGGCCGCTCCCGCGAAGCCAGGGAGCCGAAAAAATAACCCCGACACCCTCCGCGACCTCGCGTGCTTCCAAAGCGAGGGGAAACTTTGGCCGAGCGGGGCACCCGAAGCCGAACCGACCCCAACCCCTCTTCTTACCCCAGGGCTGGGCTGACCAATCCCCTGATCGGGTCTAAAATGGAAGAAGGGGATTCGAGGGAAGGGGCTGGCGGAAGGCAGTTGCCCGACGGAGTAGGCGAAGGCCAGGCCGTTTCCAAATCCCGAGCCAGAGGAGGGCGAACGACGTTCTTCATCGACCGACGGCGAGGCTAGGGCGAGGGCGGTGGCTGCCGCGGGGAAGACTCCATTGCTTGCCAGCGTGCTAGGAGCGGGGCCGACAGGCTGCTCGGGGTATGGCATCCCCGGGGGCCCACCCTGGAAATCTTCGCTCCTCAGCCGCTGCAGGTTATAAGGTCCCGCCGCGCGTAAGCGCTCAACTCCCCGACCCACGGACGTCGAGCCCATGGTGAGCTGACAGTTTCGTACGGGGAAAAGGGGTCCTCTGGCCCCACATCGATCGAGGGGGTTTAGATCCGCGGAGGCACGCACCGCGAGGCGAATCGCTGCTTTTCCCCAAGAGGTTAACCTTCAAACCACCGAGTAGGTTCGGGGCAGGGCCGACTGTCTGCACTGGGGTATTGCATCCCTGGTG
>NW_027285066.1:187500-217936 GCF_040894005.1 Engystomops pustulosus
GCTTCGCTGCGTGTAGCCGTGTAGCGAGCGCAGTAGAAGGGGGCGCGCGTGTGCCGGCATGCCCCGAGAGCGAGAGCCGGAGAGAGCAGTGTGCCTCCGTCATTGGCGAGAGCCAGCAGGCCCGCGGGCAGCACACAAAGCATAAAGTCATGGATCATTGGGCAAGGGCGGCGAGTGATGCAGAGCATACATAGAGTGCCGTGCAGTGGCAGACATAAGCCGCGTAGAACGTAGGCGCGGAGCAGAAGTGGCCGGAGGATGTCAGAGAGTGTGGCCGGCGAGGGGTGCACCTCTGCGGGCATGCCTCCGACGTCTAGCCCCCGTTGGTCACGGGGGTTCAGCCAAGCACGCGCCGCCGGCCCCGCAGAGCTGGTTCTCGCCTGGAGTGCGAGCCTTGCCCCGTGCATGGACTTCCGAAGTGATGACGTCAGCGGGAGCAGCCGCTCGGCCGTATCCGGCCGCCTGTCACTGTTCCCCGGCCAGACTTGGCGGCAAGTCCCGGGGACGAACAAGCCCATGGAAATAGGAGCTCAGCGGGAGCAGCCACTTGGCCTATGCGGCCACATGTCACTGTCCCCCGGAAAGACTTGGCGGCAGGTCCCGGGGAGGAACGAGCCCATGGAAGTAGGAGCTCCGACTTCCAAAGTGATGACGTCAGCGGGAGCAGCCGCTCGCCCGTATCCGGCGGCATGTCACTGTTCCCCGGCCAGACTTGGCGGCAAGTCCCGGGGACGAACAAGCCCATGGAAGTAGGGGCTCAGCGGGAGCAGCCAGTTGGCCTATCCGGCCACATGTCACTGTCCCCCGGCCAGACTTGGCGGCAAGTCCCGGGGAGGAACAAGCCCATGGAAGTAGGAGCTCCTACTTCCAAAGTGATGACGTCAGCGGGAGCAGCCGCTCGGCCGTATCCGGCCGCATGTCACTGTTCCCCGGCCAGACTTGGCGGCAAGTCCCGGGGACGAACAAGCCCATGGAAGTAGGGGCTCAGCGGGAGCAGCCAGTTGGCCTATCCGGCCACATGTCACTGTCCCCCGGCCAGACTTGGCGGCAAGTCCCGGGGAGGAACAAGCCCATGGAAGTAGGAGCTCCTACTTCCAAAGCGATGACGTCGGCGGGAGCAGCCGCTCGGCCGTATCCGGCGGCATGTCACTGTTCCCCGGCCAGACTTGGCGGCAAGTCCCGGGGGACGAACAAGCCCATGGAAGTAGGGGCTCAGCGGGAGCAGCCAGTTGGCCTATCCGGCCACATGTCACTGTCCCCCGGCCAGACTTGGCGGCAAGTCCCGGGGAGGAACAAGCCCATGGAAGTAGGAGCTCCTACTTCCAAAGCGATGACGTCAGCGGGAGCAGCCGCTCGGCCGTATCCGGCGGCATGTCACTGTTCCCCGGCCAGACTTGGCGGCAAGTCCCGGGGGACGAACAAGCCCATGGAAGTAGGGGCTCAGCGGGAGCAGCCAGTTGGCCTATCCGGCCACATGTCACTGTCCCCCGGCCAGACTTGGCGGCAAGTCCCGGGGAGGAACAAGCCCATGGAAGTAGGAGCTCCTACTTCCAAAGCGATGACGTCAGCGGGAGCAGCCGCTCGGCCGTATCCGGCGGCATGTCACTGTTCCCCGGCCAGACTTGGCGGCAAGTCCCGGGGGACGAACAAGCCCATGGAAGTAGGGGCTCAGCGGGAGCAGCCAGTTGGCCTATCCGGCCACATGTCACTGTCCCCCGGCCAGACTTGGCGGCAAGTCCCGGGGAGGAACAAGCCCATGGAAGTAGGAGCTCCTACTTCCAAAGCGATGACGTCAGCGGGAGCAGCCGCTCGGCCGTATCCGGCGGCATGTCACTGTTCCCCGGCCAGACTTGGCGGCAAGTCCCGGGGGACGAACAAGCCCATGGAAGTAGGGGCTCAGCGGGAGCAGCCAGTTGGCCTATCCGGCCACATGTCACTGTCCCCCGGCCAGACTTGGCGGCAAGTCCCGGGGAGGAACAAGCCCATGGAAGTAGGAGCTCCTACTTCCAAAGCGATGACGTCAGCGGGAGAAGCCGCTCGGCCTATCCGGCCACATGTCACTGTCCCCCGGCCACACTTGGCTATAGGTCCCGGGGAGGAATAATGCCCATGGAAGTAGGAGCTCCTACTTCCAAAGGGGCAAGTCAGCGGGAGCAGCCACTTGGCCTATCCGGCCAAGTTTCACTGTTCCCCGGCCACACTTGGCTGTAGGTCCCGGAGAGGAATAATGCCCATGGAAGTAAGAGCTCCTACCTCCAAAGGGGCAAGTCAGCGGGAGAAGCCACTTGGCCTATCCGGCCACATGTCACTGTCCCCCGGCCAAGCTTGGCTGTAGGTCCCGGGGAGGAATAATGCCCATGGAAGTAGGAGCTCCTACTTCCAAAGGGGCAAGTCAGCGGAAGAAGCCACTAGTTCTATCCGGCCAAGAGTCACTGTTCCCCGGCCTTACTTGGCAGTAGGTCCCGGGGAGGAATAATGCCCATGGAAGTAGGAGCTCCTACTTCCAAAGGGGCAAGTCAGCGGGAGAAGCCACTTGGCCTATCCGGCCAAGAGTCACTGTTCCCCGGCCACTCTTGGCAGTAGGTCCCGGGGAGGAATAATGCCCATGGAAGTAGGAGCTCCTACTTCCAAAGGGGCAAGTCAGCGGGAGAAGCCACTTGGCCTATCCGGCCAAGAGTCACTGTTCCCCGGCCACACTTGGCAATAGGTCCCGGGGAGGAATAATGCCCATGGAAGTAGGAGCTCCTACTTCCAAAGGGGCAAGTCAGCGGGAGCAGCCACTTGGCCTACCCGGCCAAGTTTCACTGTTCCCCGGCCAGACTTGGCTGTAGGTCCCGGAGAGGAATAATGCCCATGGAAGTAAGAGCTCCTACCTCCAAAGGGGCAAGTCAGCGGGAGAAGCCACTTGGCCTATCCGGCCACATGTCACTGTCCCCCGACCAAGCTTGGCTGTAGGTCCCGGGGAGGAATAATGCCCATGGAAGTAGGAGCTCCTACTTCCAAAGGGGCAAGTCAGCGGAAGAAGCCACTAGTTCTATCCGGCCAAGAGTCACTGTTCCCCGGCCTTACTTGGCAGTAGGTCCCGGGGAGGAATAATGCCCATGGAAGTAGGAGCTCCTACTTCCAAAGGGGCAAGTCAGCGGGAGAAGCCACTTGGCCTATCCGGCCAAGAGTCACTGTTCCCCGGCCACTCTTGGCAGTAGGTCCCGGGGAGGAATAATGCCCATGGAAGTAGGAGCTCCTACTTCCAAAGGGGCAAGTCAGCGGGAGAAGCCACTTGGCCTATCCGGCCAAGAGTCACTGTTCCCCGGCCACACTTGGCAATAGGTCCCGGGGAGGAATAATGCCCATGGAAGTAGGAGCTCCTACTTCCAAAGGGGCAAGTCAGCGGGAGAAGCCACTAGTTCTATCCGGCCAAGAGTCACTGTTCCCCGGCTACACTTGGCAGTAGGTCCCGGGGAGGAATAATGCCCATGGAAGTAGGAGCTACTACCTCCAAAGGGTGAAGACACTTGGCTCTAAGTCCCCGAGAGGTATACTGCCCATGGGAGTAAGAGCTCCTACTTCCAAAGGGGCAAGTCAGCGGGAGAAGCCACTTGGCCTACCCGGCCAAGAGTCACTGTTCCCCGGCCACACTTGGCAGTAGGTCCCGGGGAGGAATAATGCCCATGGAAGTAGGAGCTCCTACTTCCAAAGGGGCAAGTCAGCGGGAGAAGCCACTTGGCCTACCCGGCCAAGAGTCACTGTTCCCCGGCCACACTTGGCAGTAGGTCCCGGGGAGGAATAATGCCCATGGAAGTAGGAGCTCCTACTTCCAAAGGGGCAAGTCAGCGGGAGAAGCCACTTGGCCTATCCGGCCACATGTCACTGTCCCCCGGCCACACTTGGCTGTAGGTCCCGGGGAGGAATAATGCCCATGGAAGTAGGAGCTCCTACTTCCAAAGGGGCAAGTCAGCGGAAGAAGCCACTAGTTCTATCCGGCCAAGAGTCACTGTTCCCCGGCCTTACTTGGCAGTAGGTCCCGGGGAGGAATAATGCCCATGGAAGTAGGAGCTCCTACTTCCAAAGGGGCAAGTCAGCGGGAGAAGCCACTTGGCCTATCCGGCCAAGAGTCACTGTTCCCCGGCCACACTTGGCAATAGGTCCTGGGGAGGAATAATGCCCATGGAAGTAGGAGCTCCTACTTCCAAAGGGGCAAGTCAGCGGGAGCAGCCACTTGGCCTACCCGGCCAAGTTTCACTGTTCCCCGGCCACACTTGGCTGTAGGTCCCGGAGAGGAATAATGCCCATGGAAGTAAGAGCTCCTACCTCCAAAGGGGCAAGTCAGCGGGAGAAGCCACTTGGCCTATCCGGCCACATGTCACTGTCCCCCGGCCAAGCTTGGCTGTAGGTCCCGGGGAGGAATAATGCCCATGGAAGTAGGAGCTCCTACTTCCAAAGGGGCAAGTCAGCGGAAGAAGCCACTAGTTCTATCCGGCCAAGAGTCACTGTTCCCCGGCCTTACTTGGCAGTAGGTCCCGGGGAGGAATAATGCCCATGGAAGTAGGAGCTCCTACTTCCAAAGGGGCAAGTCAGCGGGAGAAGCCACTTGGCCTATCCGGCCAAGAGTCACTGAACCCCGGCCACTCTTGGCAGTAGGTCCCGGGGAGGAATAATGCCCATGGAAGTAGGAGCTCCTACTTCCAAAGGGGCAAGTCAGCGGGAGAAGCCACTTGGCCTATCCGGCCAAGAGTCACTGTTCCCCGGCCACACTTGGCAATAGGTCCCGGGGAGGAATAATGCCCATGGAAGTAGGAGCTCCTACTTCCAAAGGGGCAAGTCAGCGGGAGAAGCCACTAGTTCTATCCGGCCAAGAGTCACTGTTCCCCGGCTACACTTGGCAGTAGGTCCCGGGGAGGAATAATGCCCATGGAAGTAGGAGCTACTACCTCCAAAGGGTGAAGACACTTGGCTCTAAGTCCCCGAGAGGTATACTGCCCATGGGAGTAAGAGCTCCTACTTCCAAAGGGGCAAGTCAGCGGGAGAAGCCACTTGGCCTACCCGGCCAAGAGTCACTGTTCCCCGGCCACACTTGGCAGTAGGTCCCGGGGAGGAATAATGCCCATGGAAGTAGGAGCTCCTACTTCCAAAGGGGCAAGTCAGCGGGAGAAGCCACTTGGCCTATCCGGCCACATGTCACTGTCCCCCGGCCACACTTGGCTGTAGGTCCCGGGGAGGAATAATGCCCATGGAAGTAGGAGCTCCTACTTCCAAAGGGGCAAGTCAGCGGGAGAAGCCACTTGGCCTATCCGGCCACATGTCACTGTCCCCCGGCCACACTTGGCTGTAGGTCCCGGGGAGGAATAATGCCCATGGAAGTAGGAGCTCCTACTTCCAAAGGGGCAAGTCAGCGGAAGAAGCCACTAGTTCTATCCGGCCAAGAGTCACTGTTCCCCGGCCTTACTTGGCAGTAGGTCCCGGGGAGGAATAATGCCCATGGAAGTAGGAGCTCCTACTTCCAAAGGGGCAAGTCAGCGGGAGAAGCCACTTGGCCTATCCGGCCAAGAGTCACTGTTCCCCGGCCACACTTGGCAATAGGTCCCGGGGAGGAATAATGCCCATGGAAGTAGGAGCTCCTACTTCCAAAGGGGCAAGTCAGCGGGAGAAGCCACTAGTTCTATCCGGCCAAGAGTCACTGTTCCCCGGCCACACTTGGCAGTAGGTCCCGGGGAGGAATAATGCCCATGGAAGTAGGAGCTACCACCTCCAAAGGGTGAAGACACTTGGCTCTAAGTCCCCGAGAGGTATACTGCCCATGGGAGTAAGAGCTCCTACTTCCAAAGGGGCAAGTCAGCGGGAGAAGCCACTTGGCCTATCCGGCCAAGAGTCACTGTTCCCCGGCCACACTTGGCAGTAGGTCCCGGAGAGGAATAGTGCCCATGGAAGTAGGAGCTCCTACTTCCAAAGGGGCAAGTCAGCGGGAGAAGCCACTTGGCCTACACGGCCAAGAGTCACTGTTCCCCGGCCACACTTGGCAGTAGGTCCCGGGGAGGAATAATGCCCATGGAAGTAGGAGCTACTACCTCCAAAGGGGCAAGTCAGCGGGAGAAGCCACTTGGCCTACCCGGCCAAGAGTCACTGTTCCCCGGCCACTCTTGGCAGTAGGTCCCGGGGAGGAATAATGCCCATGGAAGTAGGAGCTCCTACCTCCAAAGGGGCAAGTCAGCGGGAGAAGCCACTTGGCCTACCCGGCCAAGAGTCACTGTTCCCCGGCCACACTTGGCAGTAGGTCCCGGGGAGGAATAATGCCCATGGAAGTAGGAGCTCCTACCTCCAAAGGGGCAAGTCAGCGGGAGAAGCCACTTGGCCTATCCGGCCAAGAGTCACTGTTCCCCGGCCACACTTGGCAGTAGGTCCCGGGGAGGAATAATGCCCATGGAAGTAAGAGCTCCTACTTCCAAAGGGGCAGGTCAGCGGGAGAAGCCACTTGGCCTATCCGGCCACATGTCACTGTCCCCCGGCCAAGCTTGGCTGTAGGTCCCGGGGAGGAATAATGCCCATGGAAGTAGGAGCTCCTACTTCCAAAGGGGCAAGTCAGCGGAAGAAGCCACTAGTTCTATCCGGCCAAGAGTCACTGTTCCCCGGCCACACTTGGCAGTAGGTCCCGGGGAGGAATAATGCCCATGGAAGTAGGAGCTCCTACTTCCAAAGGGGCAAGTCAGCGGGAGAAGCCACTTGGCCTATCCGGCCAAGAGTCACTGTTCCCCGGCCACACTTGGCAGTAGGTCCCGGGGAGGAATAATGCCCATGGAAGTAGGAGCTCCTACTTCCAAAGGGGCAAGTCAGCGGGAGAAGCCACTTGGCCTACCCGGCCAAGAGTCACTGTTCCCCGGCCACACTTGGCAGTAGGTCCCGGGGAGGAATAATGCCCATGGAAGTAGGAGCTCCTACCTCCAAAGGGGCAAGTCAGCGGGAGAAGCCACTTGGCCTATCCGGCCAAGAGTCACTGTTCCCCGGCCACACTTGGCAGTAGGTCCCGGGGAGGAATAATGCCCATGGAAGTAAGAGCTCCTACTTCCAAAGGGGCAAGTCAGCGGGAGAAGCCACTTGGCCTATCCGGCCACATGTCACTGTCCCCCGGCCAAGCTTGGCTGTAGGTCCCGGGGAGGAATAATGCCCATGGAAGTAGGAGCTCCTACTTCCAAAGGGGCAAGTCAGCGGGAGAAGCCACTTGGCCTATCCGGCCAAGAGTCACTGTTCCCCGGCCACACTTGGCAGTAGGTCCCGGGGAGGAATAATGCCCATGGAAGTAGGAGCTCCTACTTCCAAAGGGGCAAGTCAGCGGGAGAAGCCACTAGTTCTATCCGGCCAAGAGTCACTGTTCCCCGGCAACACTTGGCAGTAGGTCCCGGGGAGGAATAATGCCCATGGAAGTAGGAGCTACCACCTCCAAAGGGTGAAGACACTTGGCTCTAAGTCCCCGAGAGGTATACTGCCCATGGGAGTAAGAGCTCCTACTTCCAAAGGGGCAAGTCAGCGGGAGAAGCCACTTGGCCTATCCGGCCAAGAGTCACTGTTCCCCGGCCACACTTGGCAGTAGGTCCCGGGGAGGAATAATGCCCATGGAAGTAGGAGCTACCACCTCCAAAGGGTGAAGACACTTGGCTCTAAGTCCCCGAGAGGTATACTGCCCATGGGAGTAAGAGCTCCTACTTCCAAAGGGGCAAGTCAGCGGGAGAAGCCACTTGGCCTATCCGGCCAAGAGTCACTGTTCCCCGGCCACACTTGGCAGTAGGTCCCGGGGAGGAATAATGCCCATGGAAGTAGGAGCTCCTACTTCCAAAGGGGCAAGTCAGCGGGAGAAGCCACTTGGGCTATCCGGCCACATGTCACTGTCCCCCGGCCACACTTGGCAGTAGGTCCCGGGGAGGAATAATGCCCATGGAAGTAAGAGCTCCTACTTCCAAAGGGGCAAGTCAGCGGGAGAAGCCACTTGGCCTAACCGGCCACATGTCACTGTCCCCCGGCCACACTTGGCAGTAGGTCCCGGGGAGGAATAATGCCCATGGAAGTAAGAGCTCCTACTTCCAAAGGGGCAAGTCAGCGGGAGCAGCCACTTGGCCTATCCGGCCAAGAGTCACTGTTCCCCGGCCACACTTGGCAGTAGGTCCCGGGGAGGAATAATGCCCATGGAAGTAGGAGCTCCTACTTCCAAAGGGGCAAGTCAGCGGGAGCAGCCACTTGGCCTATCCGTCCAAGAGTCACTGTTCCCCGGCCACACTTGGCTGTAGGTCCCGGGGAGGAATAATGCCCATGGAAGTAAGAGCTCCTACTTCCAAAGGGGCAAGTCAGCGGGAGAAGCCACTTGGCCTATCCGGCCACATGTCACTGTCCCCCGGCCACACTTGGCAGTAGGTCCCGGGGAGGAATAATGCCCATGGAAGTAGGAGCTACTACCTCCAAAGAGTGAAGACACTTGGCTCTAAGTCCCCCAGAGGTATAGTGCCCATGGAAGTAAGAGCTCCTACTTCCAAAGGGGCAAGTCAGCGGGAGAAGCCACTTGGCCTATCCGGCCAAGAGTCACTGTTCCCCGGCCACACTTGGCAGTAGGTCCCGGAGAGGAATAATGCCCATGGAAGTAGGAGCTCCTACTTCCAAAGGGGCAAGTCAGCGGGAGAAGCCACTTGGCATATCCGGCCAAGAGTCACTGTTCCCCGGCCACACTTGGCAGTAGGTCCCGGGGAGGAATAATGCCCATGGAAGTAGGAGCTCCTACTTCCAAAGGGGCAAGTCAGCGGGAGAAGCCACTTGGCCTATCCGGCCACATGTCACTGTCCCCCGGCCACTCTTGGCAGTAGGTCCCGGGGAGGAATAATGCCCATGGAAGTAGGAGCTCCTACTTCCAAAGGGGCTAATCAGCGGGAGAAGCCACTTGGCCTACCCAGGCAAGAGTCACTGTTCCCCGGCCACACTTGGCAGTAGGTCCCGGGGAGGAATAATGCCCATGGAAGTAGGAGCTCCTACTTCCAAAGGGTCAAGTCAGCGGGAGAAGCCACTTGGCCTATCCGGCCAAGAGTCACTGTTCCCCGGCCACACTTGGCAGTAGGTCCCGGGGAGGAATAATGCCCATGGAAGTAGGAGCTCCTACTTCCAAAGGGGCAAGTCAGCGGGAGAAGCCACTTGGCATATCCGGCCAAGAGTCACTGTTCCCCGGCCACACTTGGCAGTAGGTCCCGGGGAGGAATAATGCCCATGGAAGTAGGAGCTCCTACTTCCAAAGGGGCAAGTCAGCGGGAGAAGCCACTTGGCCTATCCGGCCACATGTCACTGTCCCCCGGCCACTCTTGGCAGTAGGTCCCGGGGAGGAATAATGCCCATGGAAGTAGGAGCTCCTACTTCCAAAGGGGCAAGTCAGCGGGAGAAGCCACTTGGCCTACCCAGGCAAGAGTCACTGTTCCCCGGCCACACTTGGCAGTAGGTCCCGGGGAGGAATAATGCCCATGGAAGTAGGAGCTCCTACTTCCAAAGGGTCAAGTCAGCGGGAGAAGCCACTTGGCCTATCCGGCCAAGAGTCACTGTTCCCCGGCCACACTTGGCAGTAGGTCCCGGGGAGGAATAATGCCCATGGAAGTAGGAGCTCCTACTTCCAAAGGGGCAAGTCAGCGGGAGAAGCCACTTGGCCTATCCGAACAAGAGTCACTGTTCCCCGGCCACACTTGGCAGGAGGTCCCGGGGAGGAATAATGCCCATGGAAGTAGGAGCTACTACCTCCAAAGGGTGAAGACACTTGGCTCTAAGTCCCCGAGAGGTATAGTGCCCATGGAAGTAGGAGCTCCTACTTCCAAAGGGGCAAGTCAGCGGGAGAAGCAACTTGGCCTATCCGGCCAAGAGTCACTGTTCCCCGGCCACACTTGGCAGGAGGTCCCGGGGAGGAATAATGCCCATGGAAGTAGGAGCTCCTACTTCCAAAGGGTCAAGTCAGCGGGAGAAGCCACTTGGCCTATCCGGCCAAGAGTCACTGTTCCCCGGCCACACTTGGCAGTAGGTCCCGGGGAGGAATAATGCCCATGGAAGTAGGAGCTCCTACTTCCAAAGGGGAAAGTAAGCGGGAGAAGCCACTTGGCCTATCCGGCCAAGAGTCACTGTTCCCCGGCCACACTTGGCAGTAGGTCCCGGGGAGGAATAATGCCCATGGAAGTAGGAGCTCCTACTTCCAAAGGGGCAAGTCAGCGGGAGAAGCCACTTGGCCTATCCGGCCAAGAGTCACTGTTCCCCGGCCACACTTGGCAGGAGGTCCCGGGGAGGAATAATGCCCATGGAAGTAGGAGCTCCTACTTCCAAAGGGGCAAGTCAGCGGGAGAAGCCACTTGGCCTATCCGGCCAAGAGTCACTGTTCCCCGGCCACACTTGGCAGTAGGTCCCGGGGAGGAATAATGCCCATGGAAGTAGGAGCTCCTACTTCCAAAGGGGCAAGTCAGCGGGAGAAGCCACTTGGCCTATCCGGCCAAGAGTCACTGTCCCCCGGCCACACTTGGCAGTAGGTCCCGGGGAGGAATAATGCCCATGGAAGTAGGAGCTCCTACTTCCAAAGGGTCAAGTCAGCGGGAGAAGCCACTTGGCCTATCCGGCCAAGAGTCACTGTTCCCCGGCCACACTTGGCAGTAGGTCCCGGGGAGGAATAATGCCCATGGAAGTAGGAGCTCCTACTTCCAAAGGGGAAAGTAAGCGGGAGAAGCCACTTGGCCTATCCGGCCAAGAGTCACTGTTCCCCGGCCACACTTGGCAGTAGGTCCCGGGGAGGAATAATGCCCATGGAAGTAGGAGCTCCTACTTCCAAAGGGGCAAGTCAGCGGGAGAAGCCACTTGGCCTATCCGGCCAAGAGTCACTGTTCCCCGGCCACACTTGGCAGTAGGTCCCGGGGAGGAATAATGCCCATGGAAGTAGGAGCTCCTACCTCCAAAGGGGCAAGTCAGCGGGAGAAGCCACTTGGCCTATCCGGCCAAGAGTCACTGTTCCCCGGCCACACTTGGCAGTAGGTCCCGGGGAGGAATAATGCCCATGGAAGTAAGAGCTCCTACTTCCAAAGGGGCAAGTCAGCGGGAGAAGCCACTTGGCCTATCCGGCCAAGAGTCACTGTTCCCCGGCCACACTTGGCAGTAGGTCCCGGGGAGGAATAATGCCCATGGAAGTAAGAGCTCCTACTTCCAAAGGGGCAAGTCAGCGGGAGAAGCCACTTGGCCTATCCGGCCACATGTCACTGTCCCCCGGCCAAGCTTGGCTGTAGGTCCCGGGGAGGAATAATGCCCATGGAAGTAGGAGCTCCTACTTCCAAAGGGGCAAGTCAGCGGAAGAAGCCACTAGTTCTATCCGGCCAAGAGTCACTGTTCCCCGGCCACACTTGGCAGTAGGTCCCGGGGAGGAATAATGCCCATGGAAGTAGGAGCTCCTACTTCCAAAGGGGCAAGTCAGCGGGAGAAGCCACTTGGCCTATCCGGCCACATGTCACTGTCCCCCGGCCACTCTTGGCAGTAGGTCCCGGGGAGGAATAATGCCCATGGAAGTAGGAGCTCCTACTTCCAAAGGGGCAAGTCAGCGGGAGAAGCCACTTGGCCTACCCAGGCAAGAGTCACTGTTCCCCGGCCACACTTGGCAGTAGGTCCCGGGGAGGAATAATGCCCATGGAAGTAGGAGCTCCTACTTCCAAAGGGTCAAGTCAGCGGGAGAAGCCACTTGGCCTATCCGGCCAAGAGTCACTGTTCCCCGGCCACACTTGGCAGTAGGTCCCGGGGAGGAATAATGCCCATGGAAGTAGGAGCTCCTACTTCCAAAGGGGCAAGTCAGCGGGAGAAGCCACTTGGCCTATCCGAACAAGAGTCACTGTTCCCCGGCCACACTTGGCAGGAGGTCCCGGGGAGGAATAATGCCCATGGAAGTAGGAGCTACTACCTCCAAAGGGTGAAGACACTTGGCTCTAAGTCCCCGAGAGGTATAGTGCCCATGGAAGTAGGAGCTCCTACTTCCAAAGGGGCAAGTCAGCGGGAGAAGCAACTTGGCCTATCCGGCCAAGAGTCACTGTTCCCCGGCCACACTTGGCAGGAGGTCCCGGGGAGGAATAATGCCCATGGAAGTAGGAGCTCCTACTTCCAAAGGGTCAAGTCAGCGGGAGAAGCCACTTGGCCTATCCGGCCAAGAGTCACTGTTCCCCGGCCACACTTGGCAGTAGGTCCCGGGGAGGAATAATGCCCATGGAAGTAGGAGCTCCTACTTCCAAAGGGGAAAGTAAGCGGGAGAAGCCACTTGGCCTATACGGCCAAGAGTCACTGTTCCCCGGCCACACTTGGCAGTAGGTCCCGGGGAGGAATAATGCCCATGGAAGTAGGAGCTCCTACTTCCAAAGGGGCAAGTCAGCGGGAGAAGCCACTTGGCCTATCCGGCCAAGAGTCACTGTTCCCCGGCCACACTTGGCAGGAGGTCCCGGGGAGGAATAATGCCCATGGAAGTAGGAGCTCCTACTTCCAAAGGGGCAAGTCAGCGGGAGAAGCCACTTGGCCTATCCGGCCAAGAGTCACTGTTCCCCGGCCACACTTGGCAGTAGGTCCCGGGGAGGAATAATGCCCATGGAAGTAGGAGCTCCTACTTCCAAAGGGGCAAGTCAGCGGGAGAAGCCACTTGGCCTATCCGGCCAAGAGTCACTGTCCCCCGGCCACACTTGGCAGTAGGTCCCGGGGAGGAATAATGCCCATGGAAGTAGGAGCTCCTACTTCCAAAGGGTCAAGTCAGCGGGAGAAGCCACTTGGCCTATCCGGCCAAGAGTCACTGTTCCCCGGCCACACTTGGCAGTAGGTCCCGGGGAGGAATAATGCCCATGGAAGTAGGAGCTCCTACTTCCAAAGGGGAAAGTAAGCGGGAGAAGCCACTTGGCCTATCCGGCCAAGAGTCACTGTTCCCCGGCCACACTTGGCAGTAGGTCCCGGGGAGGAATAATGCCCATGGAAGTAGGAGCTCCTACTTCCAAAGGGGCAAGTCAGCGGGAGAAGCCACTTGGCCTATCCGGCCAAGAGTCACTGTTCCCCGGCCACACTTGGCAGGAGGTCCCGGGGAGGAATAATGCCCATGGAAGTAGGAGCTCCTACTTCCAAAGGGGCAAGTCAGCGGGAGAAGCCACTTGGCCTATCCGGCCAAGAGTCACTGTTCCCCGGCCACACTTGGCAGTAGGTCCCGGGGAGGAATAATGCCCATGGAAGTAGGAGCTCCTACTTCCAAAGGGGCAAGTCAGCGGGAGAAGCCACTTGGCCTATCCGGCCAAGAGTCACTGTCCCCCGGCCACACTTGGCAGTAGGTCCCGGGGAGGAATAATGCCCATGGAAGTAGGAGCTCCTACTTCCAAAGGGGCAAGTCAGCGGGAGAAGCCACTTCGCCTACCCGGCCAAGTGTCACTGTCCCCCGGCCAGACTTGGCGGCAAGTCCCGGGGAGGAATAATGCCCATGGAAGTAGGAGCTCACTTGGCTCTAAGTCTTCGAGAGGTATAATGCCCATGGAAGTAAGAGCTCCTACTTCCAAAGGGGCAAGTCAGCGGGAGAAGCCACTTCGCCTACCCGGCCAAGTGTCACTGTCCCCCGGCCAGACTTGGCGGCAAGTCCCGGGGAGGAATAATGCCCATGGAAGTAGGAGCTCCTACTTCCGAAGGGGCAAGTCAGCGGGAGAAGCCACTTCGCCTACCCGGCCAAGTGTCACTGTCCCCCGGCCAGACTTGGCGGCAAGTCCCGGGGAGGAATAATGCCCATGGAAGTAGGAGCTCACTTGGCTCTAAGTCTTCGAGAGGTATAATGCCCATGGAAGTAAGAGCTCCTACTTCCAAAGGGGCAAGTCAGCGGGAGAAGCCACTTCGCCTACCCGGCCAAGTGTCACTGTCCCCCGGCCAGACTTGGCGGCAAGTCCCGGGGAGGAATAATGCCCATGGAAGTAGGAGCTCCTACTTCCAAAGGGGCAAGTCAGCGGGAGAAGCCACTTGGCCTATCCGGCCAAGAGTCACTGTTCCCCGGCCACACTTGGCAGGAGGTCCCGGGGAGGAATAATGCCCATGGAAGTAGGAGCTCCTACTTCCAAAGGGGCAAGTCAGCGGGAGAAGCCACTTGGCCTATCCGGCCAAGAGTCACTGTTCCCCGGCCACACTTGGCAGTAGGTCCCGGGGAGGAATAATGCCCATGGAAGTAGGAGCTCCTACTTCCAAAGGGGCAAGTCAGCGGGAGAAGCCACTTGGCCTAACCGGCCAAGAGTCACTGTTCCCCGGCCACACTTGGCAGTAGGTCCCGGGGAGGAATAATGCCCATGGAAGTAGGAGCTCCTACTTCCAAAGGGGCAAGTCAGCGGGAGAAGCCACTTGGCCTATCCGGCCACATGTCACTGTTCCCCGGCCACACTTGGCAGTAGGTCCCGGGGAGGAATAATGGCCATGGAAGTAGGAGCTCCTACTTCCAAAGGGGCAAGTCAGCGGGAGAAGCCACTAGTTCTATCCGGCCAAGAGTCACTGTTCCCCGGCCACACTTGGCAGTAGGTCCCGGGGAGGAATAATGCCCATGGAAGTAGGAGCTCACTTGGCTCTAAGTCTTCGAGAGGTATAATGCCCATGGAAGTAAGAGCTCCTACTTCCAAAGGGGCAAGTCAGCGGGAGAAGCCACTTCGCCTACCCGGCCAAGTGTCACTGTCCCCCGGCCAGACTTGGCGGCAAGTCCCGGGGAGGAATAATGCCCATGGAAGTAGGAGCTCCTACTTCCAAAGGGGCAAGTCAGCGGGAGAAGCCACTTCGCCTACCCGGCCAAGTGTCACTGTCCCCCGGCCAGACTTGGCGGCAAGTCCCGGGGAGGAATAATGCCCATGGAAGTAGGAGCTCCTACTTCCAAAGGGGCAAGTCAGCGGGAGAAGCCACTTCGCCTACCCGGCCAAGTGTCACTGTCCCCCGGCCAGACTTGGCGGCAAGTCCCGGGGAGGAATAATGCCCATGGAAGTAGGAGCTCACTTGGCTCTAAGTCTTCGAGAGGTATAATGCCCATGGAAGTAAGAGCTCCTACTTCCAAAGGGGCAAGTCAGCGGGAGAAGCCACTTCGCCTACCCGGCCAAGTGTCACTGTCCCCCGGCCAGACTTGGCGGCAAGTCCCGGGGAGGAATAATGCCCATGGAAGTAGGAGCTCCTACTTCCAAAGGGGCAAGTCAGCGGGAGAAGCCACTTCGCCTACCCGGCCAAGTGTCACTGTCCCCCGGCCAGACTTGGCGGCAAGTCCCGGGGAGGAATAATGCCCATGGAAGTAGGAGCTCCTACTTCCAAAGGGGCAAGTCAGCGGGAGAAGCCACTTCGCCTACCCGGCCAAGTGTCACTGTCCCCCGGCCAGACTTGGCGGCAAGTCCCGGGGAGGAATAATGCCCATGGAAGTAGGAGCTCACTTGGCTCTAAGTCTTCGAGAGGTATAATGCCCATGGAAGTAAGAGCTCCTACTTCCAAAGGGGCAAGTCAGCGGGAGAAGCCACTTCGCCTACCCGGCCAAGTGTCACTGTCCCCCGGCCAGACTTGGCGGCAAGTCCCGGGGAGGAATAATGCCCCATGGAGCTCGGGCAGACTAGAAGTAACCTCGTCTGCCCGCTGGAGGGCGCCCTTCCCGGAGCGGAGGGGACCCCCTTGGCCACAAAGTGCAAGCCGAGTTTGGAGCTCGAAACCCGGCCACGCTTGGTCGTAGGTCCCGGTGAGGAACATGGCCATGGAAGTCGGAGCTCAAACCTCCAAATTGACCTCAGCGGGAGCACTTGCTGAGGCTGCCCGGGCATGGGTTACTGTTCCCCGGGCACACTTGGTCGTAGGTCCAAGTGTGGAACGTGTCCATGGAAGTTGAAGTGAAGAGAACCGCGAAAGGGAGTTTTTGCGCGAAGCCGCGGCCGAGGAGGGCTCACCGATCCCGGCGTGATTTCTGCCAGGCCCGGTACCCAAACCGAACTCCGCATGGTGGCTGGATCCGCGACCCTGGAACCCTGGGCCGGGAGCCTAGGGGCGAGAGGGGCCCCATGGAGCTCGGGCAGACTAGAAGTACCCTCGTCTGCCCGCTGGAGGGCGCCCTTCCCGGAGCGGAGGGGACCCCCCAAGCGACCAAGTGCAAGCCGAGTTTGGAGCTCGAAACCCGGCCACACTTGGTAGTATGTCCCGGTGAGGAACATGCCCATGGAAGTAAGAGCTCAGCGGGAGCAGCCACTCAGGCTACCCGGGAATGTGTCACTGTCCCCCGGCCAAGACTTGGCGGCAAGTCCCGGGGAGGAATAGTTCCCATGGAAGTAGCTCAGCGGGAGCAGCCACTCAGGCTACCCGGGAATGTGTCACTGTCCCCCGGCCAGACTTGGCGGCAGGTCCCGGGGAGGAATAGTGCTCATGGAAGTAGCTCAGCGGGAGCAGCCACTCAGGCTACCCGGGAATGTGTCACTGTCCCTCGGCCACACTTGGTCGTTGATTCCTGATGAGGAACATGCCCATGGAACTAAAGAGTGCAGCGGGAGCAGCCGCTCAGGCTACCCGGGAATGTGTCACTGTCCCCCGGCCAGACTTGGCGGCAGGTCCCGGGGAGGAATAGTGCCCATGGAAGTCGGAGCTCCAACCTCCAAGTTGACCTCAGCGGGAGCAGCCGCTGAGGCTACCCGGGCATGGGTGACTGTTCCCCGGCCACACTTGGTCGGAGGTCCCGGTGTGGAACATGCCCATGGAAGTTGAAGGGAAGAGAACCGCGAAAGGGAGTTTGGAGGCTGAGCCGCGGCCGAGGAGGTCTCACCGATCCCGGCGTGATTCCAGCCAGGCCCGGTACCCTATACCGAACTCGACAGGGTGGCTGTATCCGGGACCCTGGAACCCTGGGCGGGGAGCCTAGGGGCGAGAGGGGCCCCATGGAGCTCGGGCAGACTAGAAGTACCCTCGTCTGCCCGCTGGAGGGCGCCCTTCCCGGAGCGGAGGGGACCCCCCAAGCGACCAAGTGCAAGCCGAGTTTGGAGCTCGAAACCCGGCCACACTTGGTAGTATGTCCCGGTGAGGAACATGCCCATGGAAGTAAGAGCTCAGCGGGAGCAGCCACTCAGGCTACCCGGGAATGTGTCACTGTCCCCCGGCCAGACTTGGCGGCAGGTCCCGGGGAGGAATAGTGCCCATGGAAGTAGCCCAGCGGGAGCAGCCGCTCAGGCTACCCGGGAATGTGTCACTGTCCCCCGGCCAGACTTGGCGGCAGGTCCCGGGGAGGAATAGTGCTCATGGAAGTAGCTCAGCGGGAGCAGCTGCTGAGGCTACCCGGGAATGTGTCACTGTCCCTGGGCCACACTTGGTCGTTGGTTCCTGATGAGGAACATGCCCATGGAAGTAAGAGTTCAGCGGGAGAAGCCGCTCAGGCTACCCGGGAATGTGTCACTGTCCCCCGGCCAGACTTGGCGGCAGGTCCCGGGGAGGAATAGTGCCCATGGAAGTCGGAGCTCCAACCTCCAAGTTGACCTCAGCGGGAGCACTTGCTGAGGCTACCCGGGCATGGGCGACTGTTCCCCGGCCACACTTGGTCGGAGGTCCCGGTGTGGAACATGCCCATGGAAGTTGAAGGGAAGAGAACCGCGAAAGGGAGTTTGGAGGCTGAGCCGCGGCCGAGGAGGTCTCACCGATCCCGGCGTGATTCCAGCCAGGCCCGGTACCCTATACCGAACTCGACAGGGTGGCTGTATCCGGGACCCTGGAACCCTGGGCGGGGAGCCTAGGGGCGAGAGGGGCCCCATGGAGCTCGGGCAGACTAGAAGTACCCTCGTCTGCCCGCTGGAGGGCGCCCTTCCCGGAGCGGAGGGGACCCCCCAAGCGACCAAGTGCAAGCCGAGTTTGGAGCTCGAAACCCGGCCACACTTGGTAGTATGTCCCGGTGAGGAACATGCCCATGGAAGTAAGAGCTCAGCGGGAGCAGCCACTCAGGCTACCCGGGAATGTGTCACTGTCCCCCGGCCAGACTTGGCGGCAGGTCCCGGGGAGGAATAGTGCCCATGGAAGTAGCCCAGCGGGAGCAGCCGCTCAGGCTACCCGGGAATGTGTCACTGTCCCCCGGCCAGACTTGGCGGCAGGTCCCGGGGAGGAATAGTGCTCATGGAAGTAGCTCAGCGGGAGCAGCTGCTGAGGCTACCCGGGAATGTGTCACTGTCCCTGGGCCACACTTGGTCGTTGGTTCCTGATGAGGAACATGCCCATGGAAGTAAGAGTTCAGCGGGAGAAGCCGCTCAGGCTACCCGGGAATGTGTCACTGTCCCCCGGCCAGACTTGGCGGCAGGTCCCGGGGAGGAATAGTGCCCATGGAAGTCGGAGCTCCAACCTCCAAGTTGACCTCAGCGGGAGCACTTGCTGAGGCTACCCGGGCATGGGCGACTGTTCCCCGGCCACACTTGGTCGGAGGTCCCGGTGTGGAACATGCCCATGGAAGTTGAAGGGAAGAGAACCGCGAAAGGGAGTTTGGAGGCTGAGCCGCGGCCGAGGAGGTCTCACCGATCCCGGCGTGATTCCAGCCAGGCCCGGTACCCTATACCGAACTCGACAGGGTGGCTGTATCCGGGACCCTGGAACCCTGGGCGGGGAGCCTAGGGGCGAGAGGGGCCCCATGGAGCTCGGGCAGACTAGAAGTACCCTCGTCTGCCCGCTGGAGGGCGCCCTTCCCGGAGCGGAGGGGACCCCCCAAGCGACCAAGTGCAAGCCGAGTTTGGAGCTCGAAACCCGGCCACACTTGGTAGTTGGTCCCGGTGAGGAACATGCCCATGGAAGTAAGAGCTCAGCGGGAGCAGCCACTCAGGCTACCCGGCAATGTGTCACTGTCCCCCGGCCAAGACTTGGCGGCAAGTCCCGGGGAGGAATAGTGCCCATGGAAGTAGCTCAGCGGGAGCAGCTGCTGAGGCTACCCGGGAATGTGTCACTGTCCCCCGGCCAGACTTGGCGGCAGGTCCCGGGGAGGAATAGTGCTCATGGAAGTAGCTCAGCGGGAGCGGCTGCTGAGGCTACCCGGGAATGTGTCACTGTCCCTGTGCCACACTTGGTCGTTGGTTCCTGATGAGGAACATGCCCATGGAAGTAAGAGTTCAGCGGGAGAAGCCGCTCAAGCTACCCGGGAATGTGTCACTGTCCCCCGGCCAGACTTGGCGGCAGGTCCCGGGGAGGAACAGTGCCCATGGAAGTCGGAGCTCCAACCTCCAAGTTGACCTCAGCGGGAGCACTTGCTGAGGCTACCCGGGCATGGGCGACTGTTCCCCGGCCACACTTGGTCGGAGGTCCCGGTGTGGAACATGCCCATGGAAGTTGAAGGGAAGAGAACCGCGAAAGGGAGTTTGGAGGCTGAGCCGCGGCCGAGGAGGTCTCACCGATCCCGGCGTGATTCCAGCCAGGCCCGGTACCCTATACCGAACTCGACAGGGTGGCTGTATCCGGGACCCTGGAACCCTGGGCGGGGAGCCTAGGGGCGAGAGGGGCCCCATGGAGCTCGGGCAGACTAGAAGTACCCTCGTCTGCCCGCTGGAGGGCGCCCTTCCCGGAGCGGAGGGGACCCCCCAAGCGACCAAGTGCAAGCCGAGTTTGGAGCTCGAAACCCGGCCACACTTGGTAGTTGGTCCCGGTGAGGAACATGCCCATGGAAGTAAGAGCTCAGCGGGAGCAGCCACTCAGGCTACCCGGCAATGTGTCACTGTCCCCCGGCCAAGACTTGGCGGCAAGTCCCGGGGAGGAATAGTGCCCATGGAAGTAGCTCAGCGGGAGCAGCTGCTGAGGCTACCCGGTAATGTGTCACTGTCCCCCGGCCAGACTTGGCGGCAGGTCCCGGGGAGGAATAGTGCTCATGGAAGTAGCTCAGCGGGAGCGGCTGCTGAGGCTACCCGGGAATGTGTCACTGTCCCTGGGCCACACTTGGTCGTTGGTTCCTGATGAGGAACATGCCCATGGAAGTAAGAGTTCAGCGGGAGAAGCCGCTCAAGCTACCCGGGAATGTGTCACTGTCCCCCGGCCAGACTTGGCGGCAGGTCCCGGGGAGGAACAGTGCCCATGGAAGTCGGAGCTCCAACCTCCAAGTTGACCTCAGCGGGAGCACTTGCTGAGGCTACCCGGGCATGGGCGACTGTTCCCCGGCCACACTTGGTCGGAGGTCCCGGTGTGGAACATGCCCATGGAAGTTGAAGGGAAGAGAACCGCGAAAGGGAGTTTGGAGGCTGAGCCGCGGCCGAGGAGGTCTCACCGATCCCGGCGTGATTCCAGCCAGGCCCGGTACCCTATACCGAACTCGACAGGGTGGCTGTATCCGGGACCCTGGAACCCTGGGCGGGGAGCCTAGGGGCGAGAGGGGCCCCATGGAGCTCGGGCAGACTAGAAGTACCCTCGTCTGCCCGCTGGAGGGCGCCCTTCCCGGAGCGGAGGGGACCCCCCAAGCGACCAAGTGCAAGCCGAGTTTGGAGCTCGAAACCCGGCCACACTTGGTAGTTGGTCCCGGTGAGGAACATGCCCATGGAAGTAAGAGCTCAGCGGGAGCAGCCACTCAGGCTACCCGGCAATGTGTCACTGTCCCCCGGCCAAGACTTGGCGGCAAGTCCCGGGGAGGAATAGTGCCCATGGAAGTAGCTCAGCGGGAGCAGCTGCTGAGGCTACCCGGGAATGTGTCACTGTCCCCCGGCCAGACTTGGCGGCAGGTCCCGGGGAGGAATAGTGCTCATGGAAGTAGCTCAGCGGGAGCAGCTGCTGAGGCTACCCGGGAATGTGTCACTGTCCCTGGGCCACACTTGGTCGTTGGTTCCTGATGAGGAACATGCCCATGGAAGTAAGAGTTCAGCGGGAGAAGCCGCTCAAGCTACCCGGGAATGTGTCACTGTCCCCCGGCCAGACTTGGCGGCAGGTCCCGGGGAGGAACAGTGCCCATGGAAGTCGGAGCTCCAACCTCCAAGTTGACCTCAGCGGGAGCACTTGCTGAGGCTACCCGGGCATGGGCGACTGTTCCCCGGCCACACTTGGTCGGAGGTCCCGGTGTGGAACATGCCCATGGAAGTTGAAGGGAAGAGAACCGCGAAAGGGAGTTTGGAGGCTGAGCCGCGGCCGAGGAGGTCTCACCGATCCCGGCGTGATTCCAGCCAGGCCCGGTACCCTATACCGAACTCGACAGGGTGGCTGTATCCGGGACCCTGGAACCCTGGGCGGGGAGCCTAGGGGCGAGAGGGGCCCCATGGAGCTCGGGCAGACTAGAAGTACCCTCGTCTGCCCGCTGGAGGGCGCCCTTCCCGGAGCGGAGGGGACCCCCCAAGCGACCAAGTGCAAGCCGAGTTTGGAGCTCGAAACCCGGCCACACTTGGTAGTATGTCCCGGTGAGGAACATGCCCATGGAAGTAAGAGCTCAGCGGGAGCAGCCACTCAGGCTACCCGGGAATGTGTCACTGTCCCCCGGCCAAGACTTGGCGGCAAGTCCCGGGGAGGAATAGTTCCCATGGAAGTAGCTCAGCGGGAGCAGCTGCTGAGGCTACCCGGGAATGTGTCACTGTCCCCCGGCCAGACTTGGCGGCAGGTCCCGGGGAGGAATAGTGCTCATGGAAGTAGCTCAGCGGGAGCAGCTGCTGAGGCTACCCGGGAATGTGTCACTGTCCCTGGGCCACACTTGGTCGTTTGTTCCTGATGAGGAACATGCCCATGGAAGTAAGAGTTCAGCGGGAGAAGCCGCTCAAGCTACCCGGGAATGTGTCACTGTCCCCCGGCCAGACTTGGCGGCAGGTCCCGGGGAGGAACAGTGCCCATGGAAGTCGGAGCTCCAACCTCCAAGTTGACCTCAGCGGGAGCACTTGCTGAGGCTACCCGGGCATGGGTGACTGTTCCCCGGCCACACTTGGTCGGAGGTCCCGGTGTGGAACATGCCCATGGAAGTTGAAGGGAAGAGAACCGCGAAAGGGAGTTTGGAGGCTGAGCCGCGGCCGAGGAGGTCTCACCGATCCCGGCGTGATTCCAGCCAGGCCCGGTACCCTATACCGAACTCGGCAGGGTGGCTGTATCCGGGACCCTGGAACCCTGGGCGGGGAGCCTAGGGGCGAGAGGGGCCCCATGGAGCTCGGGCAGACTAGAAGTACCCTCGTCTGCCCGCTGGAGGGCGCCCTTCCCGGAGCGGAGGGGACCCCCCAAGCGACCAAGTGCAAGCCGAGTTTGGAGCTCGAAACCCGGCCACACTTGGTAGTATGTCCCGGTGAGGAACATGCCCATGGAAGTAAGAGCTCAGCGGGAGAAGCCACTCAGGCTACCCGGCAATGTGTCACTGTCCCCCGTCCAAGACTTGGCGGCAAGTCCCGGGGAGGAATAGTGCCCATGGAAGTAGCTCAGCGGGAGCAGCCACTCAGGCTACCCGGGAATGTGTCACTGTCCCTCGGCCACACTTGGTCGTAGGTCCCGGTGAGGAACATGCCCATGGAAGTCGGAGCTCCAACCTCCAACCGGGTGAAGCCTCCGAGAGCTAGCCGGGAATAGGGCGCCAATCCCGGCTACCGCCCTCCAGGCTTGCCCCGGTCGAAAGACCTACGTCCTCGCACCAGCACAAGCGCAAAAATTTTCTAAGTGTGGGAGAACCGAGGACCCGCCCGGTGGCACTCTGCCTCTCGCTGCCGCCCTCCTGGAAGCGTCCTCGGTCACTGTGTGTGCGGCAGATATCAGAGCTCCGGAAAGGTGAAAAAGAACCGGTAAGAGGGCGAATCCGGCAGCTCCGTGCCGGGCGAGGACCACCGCGAGCGGCGGGGACGTCAGACGGGAGACGCGCGGCGGACCTTCCGTCGGAGTGCCTGGGATTTTGACCTCGGAGAAGTTCGAAAAAATTATGCGGTCGGAGCTGTCTGCCCCGGCCGGGGAAGGCTCACCGCCGGCGGCTGCCAACCCCTGGCTTGCCCGCTGGATGCCCTTTCGGAGGCTGCTGAAAAAGAACTGTCAGGCGGGCACCTCTCGGAAGAACCGCAGACCAAAACGACCGGTAAAAATTTTGGGCGATCCGACACGTAGTGCACCTTCGGCGGCAGAGAAAAGCAGCAAAAATACCGGTCAGAGAAGGGGAGTTTTGGTCGACTCTGCCAGGTTTTTGCACTAAGTCAGATCCGTAATGCCAGCGGGACTGAGTCGCTTTTGCGTGCCGTGGTCCTGGAGGCCTGCTCGGACAGAGCGGTCCTTCGGGTCCCGCGGGAAGGGGCATTTCATGTTCCTCTGCGGGAGGTGATCCATTTTCTGCGGGAAATGGCGAGCCCCTTCGGCTACAAGAGTGTGTAGGTCCCGCTCAACAGTCTACGTCCTTAACCATCGGGGACTTTGTAGATTTTGCCCAAAATCGCTCTCCGCAGAACAGAGCGTGAGGTCTCCGCGGCGGAGGCCGGAAAAGGTGCGAGGTGAGCGGCATGGTATGACTGGGCTCGTGCCGCTCACTGCTACCCGGAGCGTGGCGCCCTCCGGGTAAAAAGCTAGACGGGGCGAGTAGGTGGGTTGACGGGCGCATAAGCAACGCCGTCCCCGCCGTACAAGGTGCCGGTGGCCTGGCGAACCACCGGCGTAAGGCTAGCCAGGGCGTACCGCGGGGCAGAGGGCGCATAAGCCACGCTCTCTCTCCATCCCACCAGCACAAGCGAAAAATTTTCAAAGTGTGGGAGAACCGGCTTCCCGACCGGTGGCACTCTGCCTCTCTCTGCCGCCCTCCTGGAAGCGTCCTCGGTCACTCGGAGTACGGCAGATTTAAGAGCTCCGGAATGGTGAAAAAGAACCGGAGAGAGGGCGACTCCGGCTTCTCTCTGCCGGGCGAGGACCACCGCAGGCGGCGGGGACCTCTGACAGGAGGCGGCGCTGCGGGCAGGCTTTCTAAGTGCCTGGGCTTTTGGCCTCGGCGAAAGTCGAAAAAATTATGCGGTCGGAGCTTTCTGCCCCGGCCGGGGAAGGCTCACCGCCGGCGGCTGCCAACCCCTGGCTTGCCCGCTGGATGCCCTTTCGGAGGCTGCTGAAAAAGAACTGTCAGGCGGGCACCTCTCGGAAGAACCGCAGACCAAAACGACCGGTAAAAATTTTGGGCGATCCGACCCGTAGTGCACCTTCGGCGGCAGAGAAAAGCAACAAAAATACCGGTCAGAGAAGGGGAGTTTTGGTCGACTCTGCCAGGTTTTTGCACTAAGTCAGATCCGTAATGCCAGCGGGACTGAGTCGCTTTTGCGTGCCGTGGTCCTGGAGGCCTGCTCGGACAGAGCGGTCCTTCGGGTCCCGCGGGAAGGGGCATTTCATGTTCCTCTGCGGGAGGTGATCCATTTTCTGCGGGAAATGGCGAGCCCCTTCGGCTACAAGAGTGTGTAGGTCCCGCTCAACAGTCTACGTCCTTAACCATCGGGGACTTTGTAGATTTTGCCCAAAATCGCTCTCCGCAGAACAGAGCGTGAGGTCTCCGCGGCGGAGGCCGGAAAAGGTGCGAGGTGAGCGGCATGGTATGACTGGGCTCGTGCCGCTCACTGCTACCCGGAGCGTGGCGCCCTCCGGGTAAAAGGCTAGCCGGGGCGAGTAGGTGGGATGACGGGCGCATAAGCAACGCCGTCCCCGCCGTACAAGGTGCCGGTGGCCTGGCGAACCACCGGCGTAAGGCTAGCCAGGGCGTACCGCGGGGCAGAGGGCGCATAAGCCACGCTCTCTCTCCATCCCACCAGCACAAGCGAAAAATTTTCAAAGTGTGGGAGAACCGGCTTCCCGACCGGTGGCACTCTGCCTCTCGCTGCCGCCCTCCTGGAAGCGTCCTCGGTCACTCGGAGTACGGCAGATTTAAGAGCTCCGGAATGGTGAAAAAGAACCGGAGAGAGGGCGACTCCGGCTTCTCTCTGCCGGGCGAGGACCACCGCAGGCGGCGGGGACGTCTGACAGGAGACGGCGCTGCGGGCAGGCTTTAAAAGTGCATGGGGTTTTGGCCTCGGCAAAAGTCGAAAAAATTATGCGGTCGGAGCTTTCTGCCCCGGCCGGGGAAGGCTCACCGCCGGCGGCTGCCAACCCCTGGCTTGCCCGCTGGATGCCCTTTCGGAGGCTTCTGAAAAAGAACTGTCAGGCGGGCACCTCTCGGAAGAACCGCAGACCAAAACGACCGGTAAAAATTTTGGGCGATCCGACCCGTAGTGCACCTTCGGCGGCAGAGAAAAGCAACAAAAATACCGGTCAGAGAAGGGGAGTTTTGGTCGACTCTGCCAGGTTTTTGCACTAAGTCAGATCCGTAATGCCAGCGGGACTGAGTCGCTTTTGCGTGCCGTGGTCCTGGAGGCCTGCTCGGACAGAGCGGTCCTGCGGGTCCCGCGGGAAGGGGCATTTCATGTTCCTCTGCGGGAGGTGATCCATTTTCTGCGGGAAATGGCGAGCCCCTTCGGCTACAAGAGTGTGTAGGTCCCGCTCAACAGTCTACGTCCTTAACCATCGGGGACTTTGTAGATTTTGCCCAAAATCGCTCTCCGCAGAACAGAGCGTGAGGTCTCCGCGGCGGAGGCCGGAAAAGGTGCGAGGTGAGCGGCATGGTATGACTGGGCTCGTGCCGCTCACTGCTACCCGGAGCGTGGCGCCCTCCGGGTAAAAGGCTAGCCGGGGCGAGTAGGTGGGATGACGGGCGCATAAGCAACGCCGTCCCCGCCGTACAAGGTGCCGGTGGCCTGGCGAACCACCGGCGTAAGGCTAGCCAAAGGGCGTACCGCGGGGCAGAGGGCGCATAAGCCACGCTCTCTCTCCATCCCACCAGCACAAGCGAAAAATTTTCAAAGTGTGGGAGAACCGGCTTCCCGACCGGTTGCACTCTGCCTCTCGCTGCCGCCGTCCTGGAAGCGTCCTCGGTCACTCGGAGTACGGCAGATTTAAGAGCTCCGGAATGGTGAAAAAGAACCGGAGAGAGGGCGACTCCGGCTTCTCTCTGCCGGGCGAGGACCACCGCAGGCGGCGGGGACGTCTGACAGGAGACGGCGCTGCGGGCAGGCTTTAAAAGTGCATGGGGTTTTGGCCTCGGAGAAAGTCGAAAAAATTATGCGGTCGGAGCTGTCTGCCCCGGCCGGGGAAGGCTCACCTCCGGCGGCTGCCAACCCCTGGCTTGCCCGCTGGATGGCCTTTCGGAGGCTGCTGAAAAAGAACTGTCAGGCGGGCACCTCTCGGAAGAACCGCAGACCAAAACGACCGGTAAAAATTTTGGGCGATCCGACCCGTAGTGCACCTTCGGCGGCAGAGAAAAGCAACAAAAATACCGGTCAGAGAAGGGGAGTTTTGGTCGACTCTGCCAGGTTTTTGCACTAAGTCAGATCCGTAATGCCAGCGGGACTGAGTCGCTCTTGCGTGCCGTGGTCCTGGAAGCCTGCTCGGACAGAGTGGCCCTTCGGGTCCCGCGGGAAGGGGCATTTCATGTTCCTCTGCGGGAGGTGATCCATTTTCTGCGGGAAATGGCGAGCCCCTTCGGCTACAAGAGTGTGTAGGTCCCGCTCAACAGTCTACGTCCTTAACCATCGGGGACTTTGTAGATTTTGCCCAAAATCGCTCTCCGCAGAACAGAGCGGGAGGTCTCCGCGGCGGAGGCCGGAAAAGGTGCGAGGTGAGCGGCATGGTATGACTGGGCACGTGCCGCTCACTGCTACCCGGAGCGTGGCGCCCTCCGGGTAAAAGGCTAGCCGGGGCGAGTAGGTGGATTGACGGGCGCATAAGCAACGCCGTCCCCGCCGTACAAGGTGCCGGTGGCCTGGCGAACCACCGGCGTAAGGCTAGCCAAGGGCGTACCGCGGGGCAGAGGGCGCATAAGCCACGCCGTCCCCGCTGTACAAGGTGCCGGTGGCCTGGCGAACCACCGGCGTAAGGCTAGCCAAGGGCGTACCGCGGGGCAGAGGGCGCATAAGCCACGCTCTCTCTCCATCCCACCAGAACAAGCGAAAAAATTTCAAAGTGTGGGAGAACCGGCTTCCCGACCGGTGGCACTCTGCCTCTCGCTGCCGCCCTCCTGGAAGCGTCCTCGGTCACTCGGTGTCCGGCAGATTTCAGAGCTCCGGAATGGTGAAAAAGAACCGGTGAGAGGGCGAATCCGGCTTCTCTCTGCCGGGCGAGGACCACCGCAGGCGGCAAGGGACGTCTGCCAGGAGACGGCGCTGCGGGCAGGCTTTAAAAGTGCATGGGGTTTTGGCCTCGGCGAAAGTCGAAAAAATTTTGCGGTCGGAGCTGTCTGCCCCGGCCGGGGAAGGCTCACCGCCGGCGGCTGCCAACCCCTGGCTTGCCCGCTGGATGCCCTTTCGGAGGCTGCTGAAAAAGAACTGTCAGGCGGGCACCTCTCGGAAGAACCGCAGACCAAAACGACCGGTAAAAATTTTGGGCGATCCGACCCTCAGTGCACCTTCGGCGGCAGAGAAAAGCAACAAAAACACCGGTCAAAGAAGGGAGGTTTTGGTCGACTCTGCCTGGTTTTTGCACAAAGTCAGATCCGTAATGCCAGCGGGACTGAGTCGCTTTTGCGTGCCGTGGTCCTGGAGGCCTGCTCGGACAGAGCGGTCCTTCGGGTCCCGCGGGAAGGGGCATTTCATGTTCCTCTGCGGGAGGTGGTCCATTTTCTGCGGGAAATGGCGAGCCCCATCGGCTACAAGAGTGTGTAGGTCCCGCTCAACAGTCTACGTCCTTAACCATCGGGGACTTTGTAGATTTTGGCAGAAATCGCCCCCCGCAGGTCCTAGCGGGAGGTCTCCGCGGCGGAGGCCGGAGAGGGCGCGAGGTGAGCGGCATGGTATGACTGGGTTCGTGCCGCTCACTGGTACCCGGAGCGTGGCGCCCTCCGGGTAAAAGGCTAGCCGGGGCGAGTAGGTGGGTTGACGGGCGCATAAGCCACGCCGTCCCCGCCGTACAAGGTGCCGGTGGCCTGGCGAACCACCGGCGTAAGGCCAGCCAGGGCGGACCGCGGGGCAGAGGGCGCATAAGCCACGCTCTCTCTCCATCCCACCAGAACAAGCGAAAAATTTTCAAAGTGTGGGAGAACCGGCGACCCGACCGGTGGCACTCTGCCTCTCGCTGCCGCCCTCCTGGAAGCGTCCTCGGTCACTCGGTGTCCGGCAGATTTCAGAGCTCCGGAATGGTGAAAAAGAACCGGAGAGGGGGCGACTCCGGCTTCTCTCTGCCGGGCGAGGACCACCGCAGGCGGCAAGGGACGTCTGACAGGAGACGGCGCTGCGGGCAGGCTTTAAAAGTGCATGGGGTTTTGGCCTCGGCGAAAGTCGAAAAAATTTTGCGGTCGGAGCCGTCTGCCCCGGCCGGGGAAGGCTCACCGCCGGCGGCTGCCAACCCCTGGCTTGCCCGCTGGATGGCCTTTCGGAGGCTGCTGAAAAAGAACTGTCAGGCGGGCACCTCTCGGAAGAACCGCAGACCAAAACGACCGGTAAAAATTTTGGGCGATCCGACCCTCAGTGCACCTTCGGCGGCAGAGAAAAGCATCAAAAATACCGGTCAAAGAAGCGAGGTTTTGGTCGACTCTGCCAGGTTTTTGCACAAAGTGTTGGCATCGTGCGGCGTCGCGCTTTGCCGTACCGTATCCCCAATGGAGCGGCGCCCGGCGGGGTAGGCTAGCCATGTGAGGTCGAGGGCGGGAGGACGGGACGTAAGCCAGGCCGTTCTCCACAAGAAATTCCGGACGCGGAGACCCCTTCTCCGCCCTACGGTCCCCAATGGGGTGGCGCCCGGCGGGTGAGGCTAGCCATGGGAGGACGGGACGTAAGCCAGGCCGTTCTCCACAAGAAATTCCGTACGCGGAGACCCTTCTCCGCCCTACGGTCCCCAATGGGGTGGCGCCCGGCGGGTGAGGCTAGCCATGTGAGGTCGAGGGCGGGAGGACGGGACGTAAGCCAGGCCGTTCTCCACAAGTAAATTCCGGACGCGGAGACCCCTTCTCCGCCCTACGGTCCCCAATGGGGTGGCGCCCGGCGGGTGAGGCTAGCCGTGTGAGGTCGAGGGCGGGAGGACGGGACGTAAGCCAGGCCGTTCTCCACAAGTAAATTCCGGACGCGGAGACCCCTTCTCCGCCCTACGGTCCCCAATGGGGTGGCTCCCGGCGGGTGAGGCTAGCCATGTGAGGTCGAGGGCGGGAGGACGGGACGCAAGCCAGGCCGTTCTCCACAAACTCCCAGCGGTAGAGTCTCGGCTCTCCGCTCTTTTGATCGATCTGACACAGCGCGATCCGGCGGGGCAGGGCACTTTGCTCGGTCAGGGGTATTGGCCCCGGCCGGTTTATGGTAAAGCGTTCCTTAGCCTCAGTCTTGGTCGCGCATCAATCCCCCGCTCCCCGTGAGCGGCTGTCGTCCTCTGCCTAAGGTTGTGTAGCGCGGTGCCAGTGTGGTCCTCGCACGGCCCCGCTCCTGCCACAGCGGTAGGACTCTCTGCTTCGGCTGAGGTTTGCTACGAAGCGTATGGAACGGGCGTACTCCACCGTACCGTGGGTGGGGGGCGGCGGCGTTGGCGGCGGCAGCGTCCAGCGCGGAGCTCCGGCTCCCGCGGCAGCGCCTCGCCTAGTGTCCCTCGGGCAAGTCCAATCGCCCCCCGCCCGGTCGGAGAGCGCAGACACACCTCTGTGTCCACGGTTTATTTCCGCAGCACGAAAAGGGACGGCTCCCGCCTGCTCCTCGCGGCGGCGACGAGGCTTAGACCCACCGTGGCGTATCCGCGGTAGGTATGCTCGTCGGTCGGAGGAGCGGTTGCGGTCGAGTGGTCCCCAGTGTACCCTGTTAGCGCTGCCCGCCTACGCCTGAAGAGCTGCGGACCGAGAAAAAGGTTCGCTCCGCTGCTGACGGCGAAGCGCGCGGCACGCCGCGGAAGAGGAGAGGGAGCGGTCGCCCCCGGGGCGGCTCCCCTCCGAGTCCGGCAGAAGCAGAGATTGTAGCGGAGGGGGGGGTTTCTAAATTCCCCGGGCGTGTTATCCCCAGCGGTAGCCTTTGAACTCTTCAACCGCAAGCACGATCGCACGTTCACAGCACCCGTCACTAGGAGCCGGGCCAGAGGCGGGCGGCAGACGAAACCGACATGAGCGCTTAAGGGTATTGCACCCCCGGCGCCCAGACCCTGGAAATTGAGTCTGCCCCCAAAGCCCACCCGCGTCCTCCTTGGCGCTCCCGGAGTACATGGTCGTAGATGGGCCATCGGTCGCTAATGCCAAACTGCGTCCCAGGGGTGCGTCCCCTCTGACCAACGGCAGACCCATCCCTCTCGCCAATCCGCGGATCCCCGCCAGGTCCCGAACAGGGCTCGTCCTTTAGCGTTTCAAATGCGCCCTCCCCGCCATACGAGGGGTTGAGGACCGTAGCCTTCCCTTACGAGAGGCACCAGGGGTGCGCCTGCTCGAGGGCCCGGCCGTGGGCGTAACGCTTGGGCCGCCCGGGGGAGTCGGTAGACCATGGGAGACCAACACTCGCACACGAACGTTGCCCGTGCTTTT